>NW_005871586.1:403396-491064 GCF_000147115.1 Myotis lucifugus | reverse complement strand
ACCCTATAAATAAAATAAAAAATAAAACTGCTTTCTTTTCTTGGGAACTTCACCTCATGCAATTAAATTTAAAAAATTCACAAAGTTGTTGAGTTGTTTTTGTGCGTTATTTTTGTGCCCCTTCCCTTGGGTCCTCGACAAACCCACACCTTTCCCCTATCACCAGAAAAACTCCCTGGGGCCGGAGGGTCTGGATTTTCTTATCAGATTTTCGGCAAGCCGCGCGGGCGTTAGCTCATGCGGCCGGCCCCAGGCGCACTGTGCGTGGTGAGCGAGCGCGGCGAAGAGCGGCTGCGCTCCTGCCACCTCTGCAACGCGTCCGATCCCAAGAAGGCGCACCCGCCCGCCTTCCTCACCGACCTCAACAACCCGCACAACCTGACGTGCTGGCAGTCCGAGAACTACCTGCAGTTCCCGCACAACGTCACGCTCACGCTGTCGCTGGGCAAGAAGTTCGAGGTGACTTACGTGAGCCTCCAGTTCTGCTCGCCACGGCCCGAGTCCATGGCCATCTACAAGTCCATGGACTACGGGCGCACGTGGGTGCCCTTCCAGTACTACTCCACGCAGTGCCGCAAGATGTACAACCGGCCGCACCGCGCGCCCATCACCAAGCAGAACGAGCAGGAGGCCGTCTGCACGGACTCGCACACGGACATGCGCCCGCTCTCCGGCGGCCTCATCGCCTTCAGCACGCTGGACGGGCGGCCCTCGGCGCACGACTTCGACAACTCGCCGGTGCTGCAGGACTGGGTCACGGCCACCGACATCCGAGTGGCTTTTAGCCGCTTGCACACGTTCGGCGACGAGAACGAGGACGACTCGGAGCTGGCGCGGGACTCCTACTTCTATGCAGTGTCCGACCTGCAGGTGGGCGGCCGCTGCAAGTGCAACGGCCACGCGGCCCGCTGCGTGCGCGACCGCGACGACAGCCTGGTGTGCGACTGCAGGCACAACACGGCGGGTCCCGAGTGCGACCGCTGCAAGCCCTTCCACTACGATCGGCCCTGGCAACGCGCCACCGCCCGCGAGGCCAACGAGTGCGTGGGTGAGTGGAGCGCCGCGGAGGGTGCGGGCGGCGGGCGGGGACGCGGGCGGCTGTTCTGGGGGCCTCGCACCCTGGAGCGCCGGCCGCGGCTGCACCGAGGATCATCCGCTGCGGTCGTGCCGCGGGAACGGTGGGAGGTGCGTTCCGGGAGGTAGTGGACCCGGGAGGGCGGACCTCAGGACCACGCGCTCCCATGGCGCTGGCCGTGGACTCTCGGCTTTGCGACCAGTGCCCTCTGCAAGCCAAGAAGCACGAGAAATGTTGCGGGGGGAGAGAGGGTTTTGCAGAAAATTTGCCGACTGGTCCCTCTAACCTGGGATCCACATGCAAACAAACGTTGTCTTACGCTCGGCTTGGCAGGATCCCCCTTAGGGCTGAAACTGGGCGCAATGGGGGAGCCCGGCGGGGTTCCCTGGGTGTTCCAGCCCCACAACCATACACCCCTTGGCAAAGGGATTTGCAGTTTGGGGCCAGTTCAGTACCCGACGAATATCATTCCTGCGCCCTCCATTTATCTTTTATAGTTTGATTTTTTTTTTTCCTTTTGGACAGCGTGTTTGTGTTAGCAAAATAATGATGCGATTTAAATTAATTACTATCTACAGATTACAAAGGAGAGTTCATTAATTATTTTAAACCAATTCAATTCTGGGTTCAAAAAATGAGCATAACAGATTTGTTAGTGTCAGGGTTGGGTGAAATTAAATAGTTTTGAATTAATTAAGGATCCAGATTCGCACTTTTTAGTGGGGTTTCTGTTCCTGAAAGGGAAAACTGACAAAACCGGCACTGGCGAATAGATTTTGTTAGAAATGAGACTAAGGGGGGAAGGGGGATACATTCTATTTCTGAATTGTGCAACTTTGCTGCTATAGAAACTCAGGGTCCAGTTTCTGGGGGCGGTGGGAGGAGGGGGCAGGTAGTAAGACATTACTCTTCCAGTATGAGATGTAAATTTCATTTCATTTTGAGGAAAATTATTTAGTTTGTAAAGTGCCATTTGGTCTGCATCTTTTGTGAACGTATAGATTTTTCCTTCGCTCCCCCCCCTCGCCCCCACCCCCAAACAGCCAGTGTGAGTCTCTTCAGTTGCTTCGCCCTCTGAAGCACATTGCGGAGTTCGCCGGTCCCCACGCACACACGTTTTGAGGTCTGGTTCTGATTAATTGTGTCATGTTGTTGTCGAATAGTTTGTGCCTCATGACTGCAGATGCAGCCTTTGGAGCAGTCCAGTGGAAAACATGTCTCGGAGCGCCGGGTGGGTGGGCACGGAGGCCCAGGAAGGCCTCCTGGTCTGCAAGGGCTGGGCCTCCTGTTGCATGGCGGGCCCTCCATCTTTGCACTCACTGTGTCGGGTTTTGCAGACCTAATTGTTCTCCCCTCTCCTTTAAGAGATGGAACCGGTTGCCGGTTTGAAGAGTCTTTTCAGGATTCTGCAGTGAGGAGATACTTATACCCGGGCATTCCTGGTCTTTGAGAATGAAATTCCTTTGATCTGCTCAAGTTCTTCAGAAATATTGGTTTTTCCCATCTCTTCCCCCCTCTTCCCCTTCCCTCTTTTCTTTTCTTCCTTTTGTGCGGAAAAGCCCTGTATTGACATTCCAAGGGCCTCCCAGGGTTTTGCTATCAGTTTTAGTTTGTATGTGCATATGAAAGATACCTTTGAATTGTCACCAGCGGGGTCTAATTGGACAAATGCAAGTGAATGCATTGAGGCAAATAAGCTGGATGTTGTGGTAACATTTGACTGGTTTGAAGATTTGTTCTCGGTGTAGATTTGTTCAGATTCATCAGCCACCCCCCCTCTCCGTGTCACTTGGGATGTGGAGACATAACCCACATTTGCTGTAACAATAGTCCTGCACTTGAAATAACCTCTGTAGTTTAGGATTTTGTCTTTTGACTACAGCACTAACTATGCACAAATTGGATTGACAGTTTTTTTAAGCCAAATGGAGCAATCAACATATTAACTAATGTAATTAGTAAGCCTTTTTGCTCAAAAAGTTTAATTAGGCCTAATAAGCACCTGATCTACATGACAAATAATCAGCTAACAATATTTTCTGTTTTTTTTTTACTGAAGTTATTTTAATTCTCAGTAGTTAACGTATCTTTAAATTTTGCCAGTTGTTCAGTTACCTTATAAAAGCAAAGCCTATTCAACTATCTTAAAGTTACTTATGGTTTCCTTTTTGAATAGCTATTCTGATATCTTGTAGATACAGACAGGAAAGTCAGGTTGAAGTTCCCATAAAGTCTTAATTGAAGTCTTAGTGATTTTTCCATCCTTCTGTGAAAGAGAAAGCCAGCAAAGACAATTTAAAAGTGATTTACAATTAAAGGTCGAGCTTTTTATGAAAAGGCCCCGTAGTGGAGAGATGTGAATGAATTAGTATTTGACAGGTGATCTGAGACACTACAGGGCACTGTGCTAGGAAAAAGCCTTAATAAATCCTTCAAACACTAACTTTTGTACTATCAGCGGCTCAGATTCTTTTTTTTTCTCTCTCTCTCCAACATAATCCCATCTTGTGAATTTCACACTGTTGACCTAAATTCAAGCTCCCAGATTATTTACAACTAAGGCAAATTGAAGAAGTATATCTATTTTTCATTCCCCAAATCAGTCTTGATAAACACGAAGCATTGTCCCCGTGCTATTCTGTCTTTGCCACATTGTTTCAAGGTTGAGTTCTCTATGGAATAAAGGTGAACTTTTGTAAAACTCAATTTTATTTTGAATGCCATTTCGGGTTACTTCCGGAAAAACACACACCCTAGAAACAATATGAAAGACAAGACTATGTATAACGTTACAGCCTCGACAGCTCTCAGTGGAATAACTAAAGACTTTCTTCCGCCCATATGTATCAGCAGTGTTCACATGCTTTTATACACATGTGCATTTACATTCATGGTGTAAAGAAACATCCATGCATGGTGGGGGGGTGGCGGTGTACATTCAAGGGAAAATGCATGAACAGTTTTAAACCACCTGGGTTGCTAGGCCCTTTTTCCCCCCACTCCTATTTTTTTTTTCAAAAGAGCATCTGAAGACCATATTGTGTTTCATAAATTATTGACATCAGTTTTAATCAGTGTCCCCCTGACGTCGGAGCTGTGTTAGTATTTAGTGCCTGACTAAGCATGCTGTTTAATCTTGCTGTGGGGATGTCAGCAGGAACCCCTGCCTGGCCTGTGACAGGGTGAGCTTGTGAAAACTCGTTTTTCGACTCACTCTCTGGTTTTGCATCGCCCAGCTGAAACCCAAAACCCACACAAAAGACATCTTTGCAAGATGAGCACCGTGCTGGGCTGGCCTCCGCTGGTCATGGGTACCTGCAACATAATGCTTATAATTGTTTAAACATGGTTTTGGGAGGGAGTTTTTCATGCCGTAAATGGCTCCAGTGTTTGGGCCTACCATCATCCTCCGCACGAGCGGGAGGGCTGTCTTGGTGGCGTTGCCGTGAGAAATCCAATGCCCCGCTAAAGACGCTTGCAAAACCAGAAGGCTAACGTTATTTGCTGCCTGGTCCAGACTCTGGCACAGAGCTGTAGATCAGTGAATGGTTTCTTAGTCAGAGTAGTTATTATAATTACTGTCATTGTGATGATTAACTCTTGAGGGCTTATTTTTTTTTGCCCGGCACTCATTAATTGAATCATTTTATCATTGTGACTATGCTAATAAAAGGCACTATTAATTGTTTTCATTTCACAGATGAGGAAACCACAACCAAGAGACATTAAACGGTTTCCCCAAAGACTACCAGGTGTTAGTACTACATATACCCAGTAGGTGGTGGAGGTGAAACTCCAGTCTGATATTTATGCTTTTAAAGCACCCTCGGTGCTGCCTCCCCATAGAATGGGTGATGGGATGGTGGGGCAATGGCAGGCACACATCCACATACAGGAGAAAAGTTGGCACAACTTTTCTGGCTAGAACTGCACGCGGTTCCCGTGTTATATTATGTAATGTTATCATTATATTTATGGTGTTTATTCATGCTTAGTAGGAAATTATATATAAGAAGCTGTCCTTTATTTTAGCCATCAGGCCGAGCGGGCTCTGGAGTGAGGAATGTGAGTGAAGAGGGTTTAAATACTTCCTTGTGGGTGTTCAGCGTCCACAGGTGTTGCCGATGGCCACGTCTGTCTTGATGCCAGGGGCCGTGATCTCTCTCAAAGATGCTGGAACAGAGCCCATAATCAGAAAATCCTCTTTAATAAGGCCTTCTCCTTCCTCCCTCATGTTCGGATTCCCTTTGCTTCTCCGGGACATATTGGAAAAAAAAAAAAATCGAGGCAGTGGCTAAGAAGTGCTGCTAAGAGAGGAGTGTAGTGGCATATCCTGGTCCCCCGCGCGGTGCTGGTCGGTGCAGCGCCTGTGTGTCAGCAGCACAGGCCTGTCATCCATCTCTGTGGGCCGCTAGAGCTGGAGGGAGGGTCTTGCTGGGCCCTCAGTGCCGGGTGGGCAGGGAGACAGCTCTGGGTCAGGGTATCCTCGTGGGGCGGGTCTCTGCATCTCCAGACTCTGCCACACTCTCCTTTGGCCCCGCCCAGACTTCTCTCTGACCTCCTCCTCCTGTAGAAAAATGAGATCCTCGGAAAAGTATTGGAGACTTTATGTCCAGAGAAAATATTGGAAAGGCAGTGGGTTGAAATTCAAATGTTCCCTGGAAGGAATCCCCTCATTTTCTGCTCACAGCTGGTATCGATATTTCCTTCTTGAGATGAGTTGTGCTTTTCATTAAGTCGATTTTTTTGTCTTGGGATTAAACCAACATTGTATTCTTAATAGACTTTTATGTTTACACTTCAAAAGTCCACTGGGTTGGTTGGTATTCGTGTTATCTTGATGGCTTCTATAGTTTCTGCTGTGCACACTGGCCTCACCGAAATAAATGGCTCTCCGGGGAACTGGATTAGAAAACAGCCTTATCTGTCCGCGCACGAGTTTGGCTAGTTCGTGAGGCCGGGTTTCTTTCTTCCTTTTAGAAGTGGCCATCCTCCCAGGGGTTTCTGCAGGCCTTAAATTGGTGGGAGACCGGAGGTGCAGGAGGGCTTAGGAACCGCTCAGGATCTAAGCCTCATGCTTGCAGAGCGGCCCACGGCATTGGCCTGTGGTCCGGAAAGATGCACATCAGCGCTTGTGGTCTCCGCGGCCTGGGAAGGTGTGGCACAGCGTGGGGCGGCTGGGGAACAGCAGGGTGTAGAATGTCAGTTCACGGTGGTTGTCAGGTTGCCTCCTGGAAACAGCCCACAAACCCCCTCCTGACTGCCCGGCACCGGACCGGGGCTTAATATGTGCTTTGTTCCGGTGCATCAGGTTGCCACCAGGAGTGGAAGCTTTTCCCAAACAGATGCCCCTGCCACCCACGGGCAGTTTTTACACAAACTGAACTGAGTGTGGACAGGCGTGCAGGGCACATCCTGGCTCATTCGGTGACAGCGTTGCACACGCAGAGCGAGGGCAGGAGCCGGGCTTGCTTTGAAGGCCGATCGTTGTCATCAGCTCCAAGGAACGGCGTTTGTGAATCGCGCCCGAGATAAGTGAGCTGCCGGGGACCGTCCTCAGGACACAGGTCTCTTGGCCTTTGTGCTGACCGCTGTCCTGAGGTTTGACTTGTGGGGCACAATGCAGTGAGTTCAGTATGGCAGCCCCATATTCTTATTTCAAAAGGGCATCTCCATTGTAAACGCAGAATTAAATCTTACTCTGCCTTGGAAAGGTTGTATAATTTATGTGAATCCCCCCCCCCCCCCCACACACACACACCCTCCACCGGGTCAGAAGGCAGAGACCCATTTCAGTTGTCAGTCCTTTGCCTTAGAGATAATGCTCCCTTTCCATCCCCAGCCGCCCGGACACCTGCGCTGGGCATGTGCTCAGCCCTGGCTCCATTACTTTGTGCCAGTTCTACCCTCTGACGGAGGGAAGGGGCTGTGGTCCTGAGATGGATGAGACGGGAGTGCCTCTCCTCTGAGCCTTTCCCTTCTAGCGCGGCAGTGCCTGCCTCGGCCTCCTCTGCGATGGGCATTTCAATCATCAGAGGCGTCGGCTGGCAGTCAGAGGACAGGGAAGGTACATCTGAGGGGACAGGTGTGCAGGACAACTGCCAAGGAGTGGAGAAGTGTGCTCTGCCTTTTCCTGTGTTGGGGTCGTCCCCAGAGATCGCTGATCCTCCTGCCGCTGGGAGTCGCATAGAGCAGTGATGGCGAACCTATGACACGCGTGTCAGAGGTGACACTCAACTCATTTTTTGGGTTGATTTTTCTTTGTTAAATGGCATTTAAATATATAAACTAAATATCAAAAATAGAAGTCTTTGTTTTACTATGGTTGCAAATATCAAAAAATTTCTATATGTGACACGGCACCAGAGTTAAGTTAGGGTTTTTCAAAATGCTGACACGCCGAGCTCAAAAGGTTCGCCATCACTGGCATAGTGGCTACAGTTAAGTTGAAGTGAATTCATGCTGCGGTGCGTTGACGCAGGTGAGGAAGACCCGGAAGAACGGTGTCTCTGTCCCTATGGTGGGCTTCCAGGCGTTTCAAGGGGTGGCTTTCCAGGGATCAAAGAAAATGTGTTGGGTGAGAACCTGGAAAGGTAGAAAGTAACACACACCCGGGCTCATTACAGTACATCCACTGTAACTAGTGAATCTGCCCAACTCAGCCAGTGCCCGGAAGGAGATGCGGGAATCTGTCTCTGAGGACGATTCCATTCGAGAGTAGCCCGGGTGAGGTGGTGGCCCTCTTCTGATGGCCGGGTTTTAGTTGGGGACCCATCCATGTCCCCTCCTAGCAGATGCTATTGCTCTATTCCCCCCTCCTCTTCCCAAGTCCTGTTCTGCCTACAGATGAGAGATTATTGGTTGTCATGTCCAATTTGTACACGTTCCAGAGGCTCCACACCTAAGTTAGATAATCTGTAAGACCACAGGGGTGTTCGAAGGGGCTGGATCTGAATAACTGAGTCCTAGGTAGCAAGGAAACGAGGCATCTTTTAGTTTCCGGGGGCCTATCCTGTATGCTGCGCTGTGTCCCATATTTGAGATCCCAAAGTAAGCCCTGGCCAGTGTGGCGCACGAACATGTCACCAATGTGGGTAAGGGCACATGCCCGGGTTGCAGGCTCAGTCCCCACTAGGAAGCAGCTGATTGATGTTTCTCTCTCTCTCTTTCTCTCCCTTACTTGCTCTCTAAAATCAATAAAAACATATTTAAAAAACAACAAAAAGAAATGCATGCAAACTGATGGACACTTCCTGCCTGCCTGTTGCCGATGCCAGTGTTGGGAGTGGCGTGGGGAGTACGTAGCAAGTACACCCCCGCTCCCCAACTCGGGGACCAAGGCAGATGTTGCTAACCCATCACAGCCGTCTTTTCTCCCAAGTCCAGAACTGGCCCGAGGGAATGGGAATCCTTCTCAAGATAATACCCTAGGCAGCCATTACTGCTTATGCAGAATCAGCCTCAGAGATGAAAACCAGGTGCGTTGTCAGCCTCAGAAGTCGTTCCCCCGCCGCCCCAGCTGCAGATGAGGAAGTACCTGTAAGTGGATGTTTCTGGAGCGGCCAGTGCTCAGCTGGTCCGTTGGCTCTGGAATGAATGTAAGGCAGTGAGAAGGGGCTGCCCTCCCCGCAGGTGGGATACCTGGGAAGTTGTACTAATAGGAAACATGGGCGGGTCCCCACAGCGGGGAGATTTGCCAAATGCCTGGGACACCGGGGAGGCGGGTGTCCGATTTGGCTCCTGGGTCCTGGGAGAACTGGAGTTTCACGTGTTTCTCCTGCTTTTGCCCTGTCCTGGTGTTTCTGTTTGCTCCCGTCCTGTCTAGAGACCACGGTTCCCTAAAAAGGGCCGTCTTCCTGGGGGTGCAGCTCTGTGGGTGCCAGGTGGGGGGGGGCAGGATTGCTCCAGGGAGCCTGCGTTCTGAGGCAAGCTCACCACGGCCCCCCCCATGTGGAGGAAATCACAGGCCAGCCCGCATGCCCCTCCCCTGCATGAGGCTCGCGGGGCCCTGCCCAGGTTGGGGTGTAATATTCCCACCTCAGAAGTCGGGCCCTTGACCCCAAACCCCGTCTCTGTGGCCTTGAGCAAGGAGGACTCCGCGCAGGCCACTTCTCCCCGCGCTCTGCTTACATTGGGGCCGCGCAGAAAGTGCTGAACAATAAGAGCCCCAACCCCAGCGTGAAAAAGGAAACACATTGTGTTTACAGATACAGAATTTGGCATCCGAAACATGAAAGTACCTTCGGGTCGGGCGCCCCAGGGCCGGGCTGTTGGACACCAGCCCCCCTGCTCGGAGTCCTGAGGCCAACTTGTTTCCTCTGCCCGAAGCCAGGCCTCAGAGGTGGGCAGGTTGATCTCCGCCAGCTCTTTTTTCCCAGCCCCAGCCCAGCCTCCCCGCCTGGCTCAGACCCGGGAGAATTCATGGTGAGAAAATGCGTGGCCTTCCCAGCTGCCACAGGGGAGGAAATTGCTTCTCACTCCAGTCCACAGAAATCAATCCTCCTTAAGCCACATTTTCTGGCAGATTGGCCATCCTGATACCCAGAAATGCTAGGGAAGAAGGGCCTGGGCATTCCCCTGTAGTTCTCACCCTATTTATTGTTGGAATCGGCGTCCTACAGCTATTTTTATTGTTGGTGGTGGTGTTTTTTATTTTATTTTTTTTAAATCAAAGATCTCTACAGAAGAATTTGACCCAGTGAAAGTGGACAGCAAGTCCGGCTTTTTCTGATCCTTAGGAAATAGTTCTAAAGTCAAGAGCAGGGAGCACAGTATTTTATTTAATAATGAATGAAATACCAAGATGTATGTGTTAGGGGTTATGGTTGAGAGCTCATCTCTAGCTTCAGGCTGCCCGGGCCAAATCCGGCTCCAGGGCCGTGGGAGTGGGAGCCACCTGGGAGCCAGCCGTGGGAGTGTGAGCCGTGTGAGCGCGGGCCCTTAGCCGCCCTGGGCCTTCCCTGGCTTAGTGTCCTGGGGGCTGTGCTCACGACCACGCTAGTATATGAGGCTGATGGGGGGAGAGCGGAGCCCTTCCATTCCGCTAGGGAGCGGGCTCCTTCCTATGGACACCCAAAGGCCAGGTGCTTACCTTCAGCTTTGGGCTTTGTCAGCACACATTTCTATAGCTCTTAGTATCACCACACTCTGTTCTAAACACTTTATAGATATTACTTCTTTCCTCATAACGGCATTATGAGGCGGGTTCTATTATCATTAAATAAACTTCTTCCTTCTTTCCATCCTTCCTTCCTATCCTCACCCGAGGGTTTTTTTCCATGATATCTTTTTCTCAGAGATAGTGGAAGGGAGGGGGAGGGGAGAGAGAGAGGAGAGAGGCATCAATGGGAAAGACACATCGATTGCTTGCCTGGTTGCCTCCCACACATGCCCCGACTGGGGACAGGGATTGGACCTGCAACCCAGGTACGAACCCCCTGACCCTCTGTGCACAGATCGGTGCTGTAACCACTGAGCACGCCAGCCAAGGCAAGTAAACATTTTTATTGAAGTATAACATACATACAGAAAAGCACACGAATCATAGGCAGACTGCTCAAAGACTTCTCCCCATGTGACCACACCTACATCACTAGCACCCACAGCAAGAACATGCCAGCATGTCCGGCCGGTGTGGCTCTGCTTGTCCCAGGTCATGGGTTCAATTCCCAGTCAGGGCACATGCCCGGGTTTCAGGCTTGGTCCTCAGTAGGGGGAATGCAGGAGGCAGCTGATGGATGTTTCTCTCTCATCGATGATTCTACCTCTCTCCCTCTCCCTTTCTTTCTCTCTAAAAATCAATAAAAACATTTTTTTTTAAAAAAAGAACTTGCCCTGTGTCCCCTTCCAGTCACCACGTCCCCTGCCCACTGTACATTGACTGTTTTTGAACTTTATATACATTGAATGTATTCTGGCTTCTTTTGCTCAGTAGTAAATTTGTGGTATTCACCCACAGGCAGTCATAGTTTTATTCGTTCTCAGTGCTTTATAGTGATCTGTGATATACATGATACATTTATTTATTTGTTCCACTTACAAATAAATAACATTTGAGTTGTTTCCAGATTTTAGCTGTGAAAAATAATGCTGCTGTGGCCATCCTGCCCATGTCTTCTGATGCACATATGGATGCATTTCTGTTGGGTATGCATCTACAAGAGGAATCCCTGGGCCCTAGGGTAGGTCTCTGTTCAGCTGGAGTAGAAGGTGGCTATGCATTGGTTATACATCTTGTGGGAGTTTTAGACACCGTTTTACAGGTGAGGGAATAGAGGCACGCAGGAGGCATAAGCAGCTAGCAAGTGGCAGGGTTGGAATTAGAGTCTAAGGGACGTGGCTCTGGAGGCCTGCCTTTCGCCCCTCTTCCTGGTGGCCTCTATCTTTAATCCGTACATACCCGCCAAGGAAAACTGTAATGAGGGTTGAGGGGACGGGGATGCAGAGGTGACTCGGGGTAAGGTTCTTTATTTTCTGGGCCTTGTTTTTCTCTTCTGTAAAATGAGGGCTTGGGCCCTGAAGACCCTTCAGCTCTGATATCCTGTGTTCCAGTGGATGGACCTCCTTCCCGAGGACTTCCCAATCTACATGACCCACCCCCTCAGCCCCCTCTCAACCAGAAGCAGCTCTTCCTCTTGAATGAAGTATGTCCCACCCCCTCCATTCCATTGGGGTTCCATCCAAAGACCGCTCGGCTCTGACTGGGGGACCTCACTTGGGCCTGCCCTCCAAGACTACTGGGAATTTCTCCACCTCACTCACCAGCTCCTCCATGCGGGTGTGGGAAGAAGTGGGACCTACGCCATCCTTGCCCTCCGGCATGTCAGCCAGCCCTCTCTCTTCACATCACGCATGTTTAGTCCACTCATCTGTGTAACTGGCTCCGTCATCCAGAGATAAAATATTTTCATGAGGCCCCCTGTGCCCTTCCCAATCGCCCTCGACCCCCGTGGCCACCATATTGACTTCTAGCATCAGCGTTTCGTTTTGCTGGTCCTTGAACTTCATATATGTACATGAAATCATAGTGTTTGTTCTCTTCGGTACCTGGCTGCTTTTGCCCAGCATTATTCCCTGGTAAAGAGTTCTAAGCATAACTTACCCTATGTTCCTTTTTAGTTTGATGGATAATCGCATCTTTTTGGAGAGGACTGATCCTCCTGCTTGTTCTGCCTGCTGACCTTTCCTCACAGTGAATGATTTCCTTGTGTGCTTTGTACTGTCTGCCTGGGAGCTTATCTTTATTGGGGATTTTGTGTAAATCCCACTGGTCTTAGTTCTGGAAATGTTTCTGTTGAGTGATTTCGCCCGATATCCTAGAGTTACCATTGGCTTGGGACTGATGTTTCCATTAATTAATTATCTTGGAAATTCCTGTATCAAATGAGGAGTGTGCATGTTGCCTCTAATCGCTGGCAGGCTTAAGTTCCGTTTTCCCACTGAAGACTTTTTCTCCCTTTACTTGGCAGTGTCACCGTCTCCTTAGGTCGATGGACAAGGATTTCTAGTGTCCCTTTCACTTAGGAGACGTTCCGAAGGCCCAGGCTTGCTCGCCACCAGGATTGCTGCAAACTGGTCTCCCTGCCTCTACCCTCCCCCGCCCCCCCACCCCCCAGTGTGTTCTTACTAGTAGTTCCCTCTGCCCAGATATCTGAATGGGTGGCTTCCTCAGCTCCTCTAAGTCTTTGATCAGTTGTCATTTCTCAGTGCAGCCTGCCCTGACGATCCTATTTAATATCCTAAAACAATTCCCTTATCTGTGCCTGACTGTGTCCATTTCTTCCTCCCACCTCCCACCCACCCCCAATTTCACACTTCTGATCACCCTCATCTTGCTCTATTTTCTATTCCTATAATATTTATCACCTTCTAACATGCTATTTAATTTACTTATTTATTGTGTTTATTAACTGTCTCCCCCATCCTCCCACTTGTTGCATTCTAGCACTTGCTAGAATATAAATTCATGTAAAGGCAGGAATCCTGGTCTGCTTTGTTGACAGGGGGCTGGCATGTCATTAGGCTCCCATTTCTAACTCCTGGCCTGGAAAGAACCAAGGCCTCAATTTATGTGTGTGTGTGGGTACTAAAACCCAAGCCCACAGCCATGAAAGCCTATTCCCAAGTCTAATAACCAACATCTCTTTTGCCTTATCCCCTCCCTCCTTCCCCCCCTCCCTCCCTCCCCACTCATCATACCTCATGATCACCGTGGCCTCAGTGCTTCTTTTAATACTTTGGCTTTCAGATTCTTATTTCCTCTAACACCTGGGGATTTCCTTTTTTTTCTTGTGAGATCTGCTACACATTAAGTATTTTTGAAATTACATTTCATCTAGTATTTTTAGACGTTTGCAGAGGTAGGAGTTCTGCATGAGCTCAGTCCACTTTGTTGCCAGAACTCGAGTTGCATGTTTTAACCCTTCGTGTGTCTGGCATGGTGACATACGGTGTGAAGGTAAAGATTTCCATCTCTTTCATCAAATATTTAGCCAGTTACTCAGTGACAGTTATTGAGAAAATTATTCTCACTGATTTGAGATGCCACGTTTCTTAAACGCTGAAGTATTGTATAAACTTGGATCCGTTTTCTGGATTTTCCATCTTGTTTCCCTGATCTGCCTATTTTCCTGCCTTTTCCTATCTGTCTGGATAATGCATTTCAAAGTCTGGTGGGTTCAGTATTTACTCCTTTCTTCTTTTTTAGTTATTCCCATTGCTATTTTTATTTACTTATACATAGATGTTAGATGAGTTTGTCACATTTCAATACAAATGCCATTGGTAATTTGATGGCAGTATTGTTACAATAAACTTGGTGATCATTGATAACCTTACACTTTTTAAATTGTAACAGGATCAATACAACTGTTGCACTTAATGATTTGATTATTCAAATGTCTCCATTAGGGTTGTTAGGATATCAAAAGGGAAGGTTATATAAGCCCGGATAAAATCACAAATTGTGTGTTTCTCTCTGGTTCTTCCAGATGAATTTTAAAAAGTCTTACTGCCTATAATTGAAATTCAGTAGATTGCACATATTTAAAGAGTGTTCTTTGGTAAGTTTGATATATGTATGTGCCGCTACCCCACTAAAGATAAAGAACATACCCATCAGCCTCAGATGTTTCTAAAAGCCCCTTGGCAATTCCTTCTACACCTCCGGCCCCTTTTCCCCATTATACTTCCTATCACTTTATATTAGTTTGCCTTTTCTAGATTTTTTTATAGACATTTTTATATACATACTAGGAGCCCAGTGCACAATTTGAAATTGCACAGTGCCACCCATCCTCAAGTCGGCGGTCCGGCCCTGCCTCGCTCCCAGGGCCCCGCAGCAGCCACGGCCACTGCTGGTCCAGCCCTGCCTCCCTCTCCAGCCCTTGAAGCAGCCTCAGCTGCTGCTGATCAGGCCCTCCCCCAGTGCAGAGGCTCGGAGGCCCCTGCTGCCCCACCCCCGATGCTGCATGCGCAACCTCCTCCTGTCCAGTTGACCCGTTATGTCGTCCCGGTTAATTAGTATATTTCTCTATTACATATAGAGATTTCTAGTTGGGGCTATTACAGATAAAGCAGCTGTGAACGTTCTGTACACGTTTTGCATGGCCATATGCTTTCATGTCTCTTGGGTGAATACCTAGGAGAGGAATGACTGGTGATATGGTAGGTGTATGTTTAACTTTGAAAGAAACTGCCGAACTTATTCAAGGTATGATGTCACAAGGTAATTTTACTTACTTGCAGCACCTAAAGGAGAAGGGGATTCACATCTAAAGCTCTGTGTCCTGCCCTGGCCCGTGTTGCTCAGTGGTTGAGTGTTGACCCATGAGCCAAGAGGTCACTGGTTTGACTCCCGGTCAGGACACATGCCCTAGTTGTGGGCTCGATCCCCAGTAGGGAGTGTGCAGGAGGCAGCCGATCAATGTTTCTCTCTCATTGATGTTTTTATCTCTCTACCTCTCTCTCTAAAAAAATCAATAAAAACACATTTAAATGATGTCAAGGGAAATGCTGAAACTGGAGGAAGCGAAGGAACTGCACAGAGAAAGCAGAGCCTCCCAATCCACAGTAGACCCCCAGCCGGGAGCTGCCTGGGGCAGGACAGGCAGCTTCCTACCATTGACCCACTTGCTGTAGTTCTTAATTTATTTTAGTGCTTTATTTCTTTTCTTTTTTTTAAATATATTTTATTGATTTTTTTTTTACAGAGAGGAAGGAAGAAGGATAGAGAGTTAGAAAATCGATGAGAGAGAAACATCGATCAGCTGCCTCCTGCACACCCCCTACTGGGGATGTGCCCACAACCAAGGTACATGCCCTTGACCGGAATCGAACCTGGGACCCTTGAGTCCGCAGGCCGATGCTCTATCCACTGAGCCAAACCGGTTATGGCATAGTGCTTTATTTCTTTATGTCAAATAAACATCACATTCTGGAGGATTTGAGTTTCCCATAGCCAGTACATTTACATACAAGACAAACAAGGCAAGCCCAACTGTAGACTCAAAGAACAAAATCCAACTCCTGCAGGACAGACGGCCAGGCCAGAGATTGCCATTGAGGATGTCTTGGATTGTCTCGCAGGCATTCCCTAACCCTTCAGAGTTAGACCTCGGTCAGGCCTTGAATCTGGTGTCCTAGGCACGCACCAGACCTGAAACTACTTGTCTGACAACCCTGTATCCCAAACAGGAATAGAAACACTCACTAAAGTGACTACAGGCGCTGACCTACTCACCTCCCTTCCAAACTGCTGACCGGAGCGGGTTCAGGTGGCCTGTCCACTTCACTGCTGAGGCAGGCCCGGCAGCTGCTCCAGCGGTGAGCACCAAGGCAGAGTTTCCTATAAACAGTCTCCGTCCAGTGGAGACAGATGCATAAGCCCTGGACGAGCTGCCGCTGCCGACCACTTGGCCAAGTGTCCACCCCAGGCCGAGAGGGAGTCCCTTTAGGACAGTGATGGCGAACCTTTTGAGTTCGGCGTGTCAGCATTTTGAAAAACCCTAACTTAACTCTGGTGCCATGTCACATATAGAAATTTTTTGATATTTGCAAACATAGTAAAACAAAGATTTATATTTTTGATATTTATTTTATATATTTAAATGCCATTTAACAAAGAAAAATCAACCAAAAAAATGAGTGTCATAGGTTCGCCATCACTGCTTTAGGAGAATCCCAAATCTGAGCCGTCATATTTGTTAATGAGCTCAAGGGGTTTGTCTCTTGGGGTGATCTACAGAATGAGAGGTCGCTGCAACACGTTAGTTTTATTTCCTTGTAAAGGAGACAGGGGATGCACATCCAAAGCTCTGTCTCCCCTCAGGGAAGTTCAGCCATTGCTTATGTACACTGTTCAGTCAATCACACATTAATTCCTCCTCTGCAGTTAGCTATACTTTCCCTGTTGAGTTCCTGTCAAGCTCATACTGTTTACAGTTGCAGCTGCGAAATACTGAGCTGCATTTTAATTTTTAGCAAGAATAACACTTAGTAATAACGTTTAGAGCTGCCCACACCCTGAGACCCTTGTCATATCCAACAAAACTGTTATCCAAAATGGTTGGACCACTTTATATTCCTACCAGCAGTGTAGGCCAAGCATGTCAAACTCAAAGGCTAACACGGGCCAAATAAAGTTTAAGTGTATGTGGGCCGCAAAAAAACAAAAGCTTCACTTTTCGTAGAAACGTAGGTTTGTTTCGATAGAGACATGCTGAATACAAAGGGCTGAAATAAGTGAGTCATCGTTAACATAAAATAATAGAACATTTTAATAAAAATTAATATTTTTTTCTTGAACATTGTCTTACCAGACACTGAAATAACTGCACAAATTAATAAGTGTCATGCAAATAAACCTATTTTTCTTGTTCTTCAAAAGTGAAATATTTCCTGTTGCGCACACCAAACAAGCCAGTCCAAGACTAATGACGTGGCAATCGGTGGCTAAAATATTCGCTGCTGGTATTATGGAGAGAAATGGTGTGCCTGCCTGCGTGTAAGGCATGTAAGGGAAAGGAATGAAACACGATTATAGTAATTAATCATTAGCGAACCTTGTAGTTCGTTAATAATAATTAAATATAACAGGATATTGTAAAAATTAAGTTACGAAATTTTTATTAAAACATTTCTTACATGCCGTTATATTGGCTGGGCCGCAAAAATATTCGTTGTGGGCCGCGTGTCGCCTGCGGGCTGAGAGTTTGACATGCTTGGTGTAGAAGAATTCCAGTTTCTCCAGTTCTAGTTGCTCATCAGCATTTCATATGGTCAGTTTTTTTAGTTTTAGTCATTCCAATAGGTATGTAGCAGATAGCTTTACAACTTTAAGTGTTACAATCTAGAAACATTGAACATTTCCTGTTATTTATGTCTTCTTTTATGTCTTTTTGTAGAGTATATGAATTTTTTTGTATTGGTATCACACTTAAAGGTTTTATTTCTGTGTATTTTTAATTTTTATTACTATTAAGAGAGGGATTTTTTTCCTTCTCATTTTATTTTCTAAGTGGGTATTGCTGACATGTAGGAAAGCTATTGATTTTTATATAAGTATTTTGTAATCTGCAACCTTACTGAACTCTTCAGATTAGTTCTCATAATGTTTCAATTAATTCTCTTCTCTTGGGCTTTTTTTGTGTTCAGCTATAATCCACAAATCATGAATATTTTAGTTCTTCACCAATACCTGCATTTTTGTTTTTCTTGTCTTATTGCATTGGCTAGAACTTCAAAGTTACAATATATGATAATGGTCAGAAAAACCTTTGGGTTGATCCTGACTTGAGTGGGAATGTTCTAGAGTCTCATCATTAAGTTTGTTGTTTGTTACTCGTTTTAGATAGATAATTCTTATTGTGCTAAATGGAGTGACCTCCATTAATGGGAGGCTTGCTTCTTTTTGTTGTTATTGTTTTAAGTCAGATATGTGGAATGTTAATCCTTTGGATATCAGTCAGAATGATCATAAAATAAATACTTCTGCTTTGACTATTAGCGTAATGAATTATATTGTCTTTCTAAATTCTTTAACAGCTTTATTGAAATATAATTCACATACCATACAACTCACCCATTTAAGGTGTACAATTCAGTGGTTTTGGTATGTTTAGACTGGTACAACCATCACTAAAATAAATCTCAGAGCATTTTTTCTCATCTCCAAAAGAAACCTTGTTCTCATTAGCAGTCACTTTCCATTTCCTCCCTTGTACCACCACTCAAGCTCTGGGCAACCACTCATCTACTTCCAGTCGCTATGGATTTACCTGTTATGGATGTTTCCTATAACTAGAATACATGTGGCCTTGTGTGGCAGACTTCTTTCAGTTAGCTTCATGTCTTCACGGTTCCATCCATGTGTTAGCATGTGTCAGTGCTGCATTCTTTGTGTGGCTGAATAATACTCCATTGTATAAATATGCCACATTTATTTATTTATTCATCAATTGAGGGACATTGGAGTTGTTTCTACTTTTTGGCTATTAGGAACAATGCTCCTGTGAACATTGATGTACAGGTTTTTGTATGGATATGTGTTTTAATTTCTCTTGAATTTATACTTAGGAGAGGAATTGTTGGGTCATAGGATAACTTTGTTTAACCTTTGGAGATGCTGCCAGGCTGTTTTCAATGCCGTTGCACCATTTTGCATTCCCACTTAGCAACATATGAAGATTCCAGTCTCTGCACATTCTCGTCAATACTTATTCTTTGTATTTGTGAGTATAGCCATTCTGGTGGGTGTGAAGGGTTTCTCATTGTGATTTTGTGAATTTCTAAGTCTGAACTATCCTAGCATTCTTGGAATACACTCTACTTGGTGATACATTGTTTTTTGCTCATATTTTATTTTTGATTTTTATGTCTGTTCAAAGGTGAGATTTCTCTTTATATTGCCTTTTGTATCAGAGCTATTCTAATAGAATGGAATGAAGTGAGAACTTTCCATTCTTTTGTATGCTCTGGAATAATTTAAGTAGCATGAAAAATATCTGTTCCTTGAAGACTTGTTAGAATTAGCCCACCTGGGCCCTGTGCCATTGTTGGAAGTAGTTCTTTGATAACCATTTCAACTTCTTGCATGCTTGTATGTTTATTCAGGAATTTTGAACTGCTTTTTGAGTCAAATCTGGTGATTTCTTTTCCAAGAAAATAATCATTTACCCAGATTTTCATTTTTAAGCATAGTTGTATAGAGTAATCACTACAGATATTTTTTAAAATTTCCATATGTGGCTCTATTACCTTTCTAATTTCTAATGGTGAATATTTATTCTCACTCTCTCTTTGCCTACGTTTGTTGTTTTCTTGACATTTTAGAAGTGATGCTAATAACATCTGATGATATCTATTGACCACTCACTGTGTGCCGGGCCCTGTGCTCAGTACTTGGTATGCAGTCTAATTTTTAAAATCGTTACAACTCTGTGAATTGAGTACTATTATTCTCATTTTACAGGTGGTTGAGAAATTTAGAAATTTAACTTGCGTGAGGTCACACAGCTACAAAGCCCAGAGCTGTAATTCAAATAAGACCTTTCTGCTCTCAGAACTGGGGGTCTTATCTACCATTTGAGGCTGCCACTTATTTTTGAATGTCTTATTGTTTTTAATTTTCTAAGTTATGTTTATTCATTTCTTATTTAGGATTTTGTGATCCTCCTAATAGTTTTAGTTGAATGCTAAGTTCAAACAATATTATTGTTCTCTTATTTCTGTTTAGCAGTAAAGCCATTTAAGGTAATGACTTTTTCTTTCTCGAATGGCTTTGACCACTTCCCATTGGTGTTTATTTGCACTGCTACCATTGTCACGATTTTACAATGACTACATCATAGTCGTTTTGATATGCTTTTTGCTCCTGGAGTTACTTAGGAATTGGATTTTTAAAAAATCCTCACTCAAGGAGTGAGGATATTTTTTCCATTGATTTTCAGAGAGAGTGGAAGGGAGAGGGAAGAGAGAGAGAGGAGAGAGAGAAGAGGAGAGGAGAGGAGAGGAGAGGAGAGGAGAGGAGAGGAGAGGAGGGGAGAAGAGAAGAGAGGGAGAGAGAGAAATAGCAACATGAGCGAGACACATGGACTGGCTGCCCTCCCACTCACACTCCGACCAGGGCCAGGGATTGAAGCTGCAACTGAGGTGTGTGCTCTTGACCAGGAATCGAACAGGCGACACTTTGGTCCGAGGGCCGACACTTTAACCACTGAGCAAACTGGCCAGGGCAAGTTGGATTTTCATTTTCAAGAGAATATGTCCTCAAAATATATATTTGGTTATTAATTTCCAATTTTATTTTATTACAGCTGGTACTTTCCTAAAAAAAAAATCATCTTGTGTATGTATATAAGATCTTTTTTTTTCTTCTTTTTTTTTTTTTGCTATTCTATGGGAAGTGATGGAGAACTCTGTTTTTAGAGTACAGACTCCAATATATTATGAAGTCAATATTATTGATTACATTCTTCAGGTACTCTGTCTTCTCGTTTTTAGTTTTGCCTACTTGAAACAAAAAACACAATATTAGTAGTAGCCTCTCACATATCACTCTCAGTATTTTTTTTAAATATATTTTATTGATTTCAGAGAGGAAGGCAGAGGGAGAGAGAGATAGAAACATCATGATGAGAGAGAATCATTGATCGGCTGCCTCCTGCATACCCCACACTGGGGATTGAGCTCGCAACCCGGGCATGTGCCCTTGACCAGAATTGAACATGCCCTTGACCAGAATCGAACCCGGGACCCTTCAGTCCGCAGGCCAACACTCTATCCACTGAGCCAAACCAGCGAGGGCTCACTCTCAGTATTTAACAGATTAAGTGACCAAGTCATCCAACTTTTCAAAATTAAGAGATGTGCAAAAGCATATAAGGCAGATAAACAGCAAGCAAACGCAGGGTTCATGAAATCGTATCTGAAGTGTAGAGTTCAGTTCAGAATGCGCCAAATAGGACCAAGCTGGTGGGTTTATACTGATAGTAGAGAAAGAGCACCGTGTTGTGAACTTTAATGGACACTCCCTGGCCTCGGTCTGCTCCTCGGGGAAAAGGAGGAGTTGGACAGATGATTTCTCAGTTCCTCCCAACACTCCCATTCCATGATGAAGGTTTTGGGGTTCCCTACCAAGTGGTGCCAAGGAAGCAATGAACTGGGAATGAGAATTAGAAGCGAAGAAAAGGTCAGGATGACTCCTCGCTGAAACTGGAGCAGTTTGAGCTGACAGCTGGGGCCGAGATGATTGCTTTGGCTCATTGCTGTCTTTACATGAGCATCTGCCTCATTGCCTTTTGGCCTGGCAAAGGAGATTTGCTGACATAGAAGCCAGCCTGCAAGAAAAGATGGTGAGGCCACAAGAACTCAGTGATGTGGGGTGCCACCTCCTGTAATGAAATCTGACCCCAAATGGTTTCATTTGGCTCTGGAATATGCCACCACCACCCTCCAGGAGCTCTCAGCTCTCCGAAAGAGCGTTTCCGTAGGTGGCTTCCTGTGGGAACAGGCAGGCTACCCAGCTCCCCACCTGCCTCTGTTTCTCCTTGTTCTCCTGCCAAGGGGTGATGGCTTCGCGGAAGAAAGCGGGCGTGCTAAAGAGAGGCATGCTTTTCACCGGATACCAGAACCATAAGAAAACAGAAAATAATGAGGTAAGTATCTAATTTAGGGAGTTAAAAAATTAATAGAATAATCCAGGAAAAAGGCGAGGGGGTTGGGGAGGATAAAAATAAGAGCAGAAGTCATTGAACTAGAAAACAAATATTCAGGAGAGGACCAACCAAAGCCAAAAGTTGGTTGTTCGAAAAGACTAATAAATTAAACAAATATCTGGAAAACTTGGTCAAGAAAAAAGAGAGAAGGTGCACATAAACCACATTAGGAATGAAAAAGAGATATAACTAGAGATCTGACAGAGTCTAAAAAATAATACTGTGAACAATGTTGTGGTAATAAAGTTTTAAAGGCGTAACCTCTAGCATTTTGATCAAACCCTTGGAGTATTCCTCATAGAGCTGTCCATAGGCGATCTACATCAAAATCTGTGGAGTCAAATAGAAAAACATAATGTAGACGTCATCAAAATTTAAAATTTGTGCTTCAGAGGACACTGTCAAGGAAATGAACAAACACCCCACAGAATGGGGAAAATTTTAAACATCATATACTGATAAGGGTCCAGAATCAGTAAATATTATCCTAATATATAAAAAGCCAGGGACCATCACAACTGAAATAACCGAATGGACAACCGAACAGCAGGTTGTGTGGGGCAACAAGGCCCTCAGGGGGGTTAGTGAGGGACAACCAAACGACTGAACAGCAGGCTGCGTGGGGCGACCAGGCCGGCAGGGGGGGCAGTTGGGGTGACCAGGCCAGCGGGGGGGGGCAGTTGGGGTGACCAGGCCAGCGGGCGAGGGGCAGTTGGGGCCACCAGGCCAGCAGCGGGGGCAGTGAGGGATGATCACGCCGGCAGGCAGAGGCAGTTAAGGGTGATCAGGCTGGCAGGGGTCACAGTTAGGTGAGATCAGGCAGGCAGGCAGGTGAGGAGTTAGGAGCCAGCGGTCCCAGATTGTGAGAGCGATGTCCGACTGCCGGTTTAGGCCTGATCCCTGGGATAGGGCCTAAACTGGCAGTTGGACATCCCCTGAGGGGTCCCAGATTGGAGAGGGTGCAGGCTGGGCTGAAGGGATCCCCCCTGCCCCCCATGCACAAATTTTGTGCACTGGGCCTTCAGTAATATATAAAGAAATTTTACAACTCAATAAAAGGACAACCCAATTTAAAAAGTCAAAGGTCTCAATAGACATTTCTCCAAAGAAGACATGCAGGTGGCCATGTGAAAAAAATGTCAATGTAATTGGCAGTCAGAGACATTTAGATTAAGACCATAATGAGATTAAGACCACTTCACAGTCACTCGGACAGGTAATAATCAAAAAGACTGGTGATAACAAGTGTTGAAAGAATGTGGAGAAATTGGAACCTTTGTGCTGGTGGGAACAGAAAGTGATGTAGCTGTTTTAGAAAATAGTTCCTCACAAGGTTAAACAGTCTCAATATGACCCAGCAATTCCCCTCCTGGTATAAACTCGAGAGGTGAAAATACAGATCCACATAAAAAAACTGGACACAAATGTCCATATTAGCAGAATTCTTAATAGCCAAAAAGTAGAAACAGCCTAACTGCTGAACGGATAAATGAAGTTTGGTATAGCCACACAGTGGAATATTATTCTGCCATGTAAAGGACTGGCGTGCTGATACAGGCTTAAACATGGATATGTCTTGAAAACTTCACGATACTTGAAAGCCAGTCCCAGCAGACCACCTACTGTATGATTCTACTCATACGAAATGTCCAGAATCGGCGAATCCATACAGGAAGCAGTTAGTGGTTACCAGAGACTGAAGGGAGGGGTCGGTGGGGAGTAACTCTTTAGTGGGTATAGATTTTTTTTTGAGATGATGAAAATTTCCTGGAATTAGATAGTGTTGATGGACCAACCATGTGAATATACTAAAAACCATGGAACTGTACACTTCTAAGGGTAAATTGTATGGTATGTGAATTATAACTTTTAAAAAACCTCATAGGAAGTGGGAAATGCTTATTAAAAATATGTATTTTTGAGCTTTCCCTGACTTAATGAAGTCATATCTTTGGAAGTAGGGCCTAGAAATCTACTCTTTGGATGACACCAGTGCACAGAGAGATTTAGTCACTCTCCACTATTTTTTAGTAAAATTCCAATAGTGAATGTAAAAAAGAATGATTGAAACTCACTACTTGGGGGGCGTGGGGGGCATCCCAGTAGTAATTGTTGTAGAGAATCAGAATGTCTGCCAAAGTTAGTAGGTGAAAGTACGATGCGAAATAGAAAACTTACGGAGTGTCACAGTATCTCCCCCAAGTTCAAGAGGAAGAATAGTAACTTTACAGTGAAGAGTTCAGGCAGATATCACCCTAACCAAGTGATCAGAATTAACATGACCGCTGATGGAATATGCTGACAGCGGGGGCCGCCGGATGGGAGGCACTGAGGAGGATCTTGCTCAAAATGCATAACTTGAGCTTAATCACGAAGAAACATCAGACAATCCTAAAGGAGAGACGTACGTACTACAAAACAACTGGCCAGGACTCTTCAGGAGCATCAGGGTTGCTAAAGACAGAGTGAGCGACTGCCACGAACGAGGAGACGAAGAAGACGAAGGAGGCGTGGAACCTAAATGCCGTGTCTGATTCAGAACTGGAGCCATCCTGGACCAGAAAAGGATGATCGTGCGACAGTTAACAAAATCCGTGGATTTCCATTTCCTGGATCTGAGAACGTTGGGATGGGTGTGTTAGACATAAACATTTGGGGAAGTGGGGTGAAGGGTAAACAGGAATTCTTTGCACCATTTTGCAACTTTTTGTACGTCTAAGATTATTTCAGGTTGAAATAATTTTTAAAAAATCACTCTCCTAGAGTGTCGTGGGTCCCAGTGTGCAAACCAGTGGTGTCATAGGAAAAGAACTCTGGCTTTGGAATCAGCGAGCCTCAGCTGGACACCAGCTCCATCAGGGACCAGCTGGGCCTTGAGCCTCCCAGCCTCAGCGCGTCGCCTGTGAAATGGAGTTAGTCCTGTTGCTGTCCGAGGGTTGTTGGATGGCTCAGAGGAAACGGTGTATGTAAAATGCTAGATGCAGGCGCAGGAAACGCCACGGCTCCTGGGTGGGTCATGCTCTCGGAGCTGTCCCCCACTCCTCAGCCTCCAGGCCCCGGGAGGACCAGTCCTGGGGCGGGACTGGGGCACCTGGCAAGGAGCCATCTCCGCTTCCTGGCCTGGCAGCTGAGAAAAGGTGCATCCTGCGAGAGGGGATTTGACCGAGGTTGCGAAGGGGGAAGCAGCCTGGCCTGGGAGCTTTCTCATAGGCTCTGCTTGGCAGGCTGCTTAAAGTTACACCAACTTCAAACAAAACGTTTTCAGACACAAAGAAAAGCTCGACCTGGCCAGTGCCGGGCCCGGCTTGGCATTTGAATTCAGTCCTCGGTGCTCAGACAGGCCGCGCCGTCCAGGACGCGCTCCTGCCCCCGCTCCCGGAATGCCAAGAACCTGCAGCGGGGCTCTCGGGGCTGACCCCATTGTCGACCCGGGGTCCAAATTAATTAGAGTTAAATGAGAGCCAGTTCCCCACAGCGTTCGTTCCTTCTGCTGACAGCGGAGCCCGGGCGACAGGCCTGAGGTGGTGGTCCCTCCACCTGCCTTCCCTTCTGACTCCTCCCCACTTCGCAGGGCGCGGGTGTGCGTGCTGGGGCGGCTTTCTTCACTGATTATTTATCTACTTCATTTATGTTTCCAGCTCCTAAAGAAATAATCGACCATCACTGTGTAAGCACGATGGTTTGATTTACATAGGGTATTGTGACATGATTACCACAATAGGCTCAGTTACCATCCATCAGCTGATACACTAAAAAGAAAAAAAAAATTCTTGTGATGAGAACTCTTCAGCTCTCTTCTTATGTTAACTATAGCCATCATGTTGAAATCACATCCCTACCTGACCTTATAACTGGGAGTTTGAACCTTTGTAGCACCTCCCTTTTACTTTTAAAACAAAGCGGCAGTGTTAGCGTGCCATTGGGCCAGGTAGTTTGGGTAGCTTTTTGGTTGTGTGCTGTGCTGTCACTTGGGATCCCCATGTGACAAAAGGCACAGGTATAGAACATTAGAATGACCAGGTGTTTTACTTGAGCTTCCCCGTGACTTGGCAGTTCTACCCCACCCTAGAGAAACCCACCCTAGAGAAACACACACATGCACAAAAAGGCGTGTGCAGATGTTTGTCCCAGATGTCTATAGATCTAGATCAGTTAGTGTGTACTGTCTCTATATTACACACACCCCGGAAGACACAGCCTTAACATCTACCAGTAAGGAAATGGCTAAATAAAACGGGGTATTCACACCGGAGAATTGAATGCTGCAGGTCAAATCATAAATCTCTATGAGTGCCCATGCACAGGACTCCATGATACAGGAAGTATGATAACACTTACATATCAAAACAAAATCATGCCCCGTCTGTCATGGGTGCACAGTGTCCCCCCTGAGCAGAAGGGCTCCCTCCTCACCTCTGTCCTGTCTCAGCCCTGGCACATACAGGTCTCATGGCTGCTTTAGCAATAGCCTTGGTTTCAGGAAGTTTGTTAATTAACTGAGTTTGCCATTATTATGTGGATTATTAATTCAATTCATTAAATTAATGAAGAACTAGGCCCAGAGTCGATTCTTTCTCAGTGCTGAACTGGACCATGTAATTGGCAAACTATAGCCTGTGGCCAGATTCTGCCTGCTGCCTGTGCTGTAAATAAACTCGCACTGGAACACAGCCACACCCGTCTGTTTATGGATTGTCTGTGGCTGTTTCCCCTACAACAGCAGAGTGGAGTAGTTGCAAGAGACCCTGTGGCCCACAAGGCCTAAAATAGTCATTATCGGCCTTTCACTGAGCTTGCTGAACCTTGCCTAAATCCTTCTCCCAGATCAGCCCCATTTCTCCCCATCCTGGGGGACATTGAAAGGAATTGGCCCCTCCTGCTGCTGCCATATGACTCAGTGGTTTTTGGAAGAGCTGTTGGGGAAAAGCCTGGACTGAAGGTTACTTTATTATGAATTAGTCTTTAAGAAACTTGCTGCAGCCCTGGCCAGTGGTTAGAGCATCAGCCTGAGCACCGAAGGGTTGGGTTCGATTCCCGGTCAATGGCAGGTACCTGGGTTGCAGGTACCATCCTTGGCCCCAGTGGGGGTGCATGCTGGAGGCAGGCAATCGATGTGTCTCTGTCACATCGCTGTTTCTCTCCCCCTCTCTCTTGCTCTTTCCTCCCTCTCCCACTCTCTCTAAAAATCAATGGAAAAATATCCTCTGGTGAGGATGAAAGAAAGAAAGAAAGGAAGAAAGAAAGAGGCATCCCCTGCCTCTCCAGCACTGGAACTTCTGAAATGCTTTGTGTCCTGAATCCCACCCCCAGGACACTGGACGGGCTGCTGTCTTTGTGTCCTCAGGGCCTAGCAGAATGCTGGCCGGCCGCAGGTGCAGGTGTGTGGGTAAATCCATCAATGAAAAGTATTTTTAAAAAGTGTCCTCTTTAGTCTCACCCCCGGGATGGCCTATTCAGAGAGTGTCCTCCAGAAATTAAAGAAACCCATTCACCTGCATGAACGACCGGCTGTCCGAATGTCAGGCGAACGGCTCCCAGGTCTAGAGCTCCCTGGGAGCAAAGGGAATGCTTTCCCTCCTTCGCGGAGCCCTGACGGTGGGTGTGCGCCAGGTGCCACGGATGCCATGGCTGCACCAGGTCCAGGGACGCATACCCATCGCGTTTGTCGAGGCTGCCGAGCCCTTCCTCCCAGGGTGGCCCCCCTTCTGACTTGGCAGGGATCCCCGATGGTTGCCTGGCATCTGGTTCGGAGGCCGCAGGTAGGAAATGCCAGGCCGCAGTGAGAAGGGAGAATCCGGCCGGGCCGATGGGCACTACGGGGACAGGGGCACGTGATTCTTCCTCCCGGAGAACCTGGCAACGGGTGAGCACTTCCCGGGGAGTTTTCGTCTGATTCACACGCTAATTCCAGCAGCAGGGCGGCTATCAGAGAGCAGCGTGCCACAGGGTGACGTCCCTGGTGCGCTGCAGGGTAACTCGGGGAGAATCGCTTACTGGGGACTGCCTACCGCAGGGAAGCCCGGCAGCCCTCCCTGCCCGTCCCACCTGCCTCACCGGGAAATGGCTCCTGCTCTCTCTTTGCCCCGGGATGGAGGGCAAAGCTGGGGGGCCGGCTCAGGAAGGATTAGCCCCCTAAAGGGGATATTCAACTTGCCTTGTGGAGGGGTCTTTCTTTGGGATGAAAAGGCCCCCATGCAGTCGTTATCAAAAGGTCCCCTCGGGAAGCAGAAAGAGGCTGGGGAGGTGGGGGGCGGGGTGAGGGCCAGAGAAGAGGTGGCGGAAGGGAAATGCTTCAGAACAAGAGTCAGAGAATGAGAATACCCACCTTCTCTATTTGGCAAAAATAGAGACAGACTCGTAGATAGAGAGCAGGCTGACAGCGGGGGTGGGGGGTGGGGAGGACTCAGGGACGTGTGGTGACCGGGGGGCCCTGGAGGGAGAGGCGAGCACACAGTGCGGTGTACAGATGATGTGCTGTAGAATTGAGCACCTGAAACCTGTGTGATTTTGTTAACCAGTGTCACCCCCAGTAAATGTAACAAAAAGGAACACGGAGAATACACTCTCAATAACGGAAATGCGAGGGCACGTTGAGCTTGGCCCGTGAGGAGGGAGATTACGCCAAGTGGCCGAGCTTCCAGGGGCCCGAGCCTCTCCCTGGCCCACAGTCCGTCCATCAGCCTCCAGCCGGGCAGCACAACGAGAGCTTTGGGATGCTAATGGGCCTTTCGGAATGCTAAATGGAGCATTTCTGTCGCAACAAAGGGGCAAAATGAGGGGAGAAAGGCATTTTAGTTGTGAAGTTTCCTTAGGGGAGGACCAAACAAAGGCAGTTTAAATGGACAGTGTAAAAGTTTTATCTGTGTGATGGAAAAGAAGAATAGCGTGCACATGCCCCTGGCCGCGTCCCCGGTCGGGTTACATGGGGACCGGCGTGGACCGGCGGAGGCTGGACTGGTGTTTGCTGGGTTCCAGCCCTCCCTGAGCAAAGAGCAGAGGGTCCAGTTGAGGAAGGCTAGGGGGTGCCTGTCTGATGGAGACCCTGCTTGCTGCCTGACTGCATTCATTTAAGCGCTCATTCATGCATTCCTACACTCAGTCCATTCACTCACTTATTCACCTTCTCATTCACTCATTCAGTAAACGCCGAATGAATGCCCACTGCGTCCAGGCAGAGTGCTGAACGCTGCAGACACCACGGTGGACAAGCAGGGTCTCTGCTCTCACGAAGCCCATGCTCTTTCCAAGAGACAGATGTTAGAGAGGTGAATGCTGGGAGGTGAGAGCAGGGAGTGCTTGGAGGGCAGTGACAGGCAGGCACAGGGTGGGGGGCCTCTCGGAGCAGGTGCCTCGGGGCTGAGACCTGAATGAGGACGGGGCCAGCTGTGCAGAGGTCGGAGCGGAGGCCATTCCCGGTGGAGGACAGTGAGGAAGTCCGGATGCAGGAGGGAGCTTGCTGTGTTTGAGGAACAGAGGGAAGGCCGGTGGGAAGGAAGGTGCGGATGTGGGAGAGGCGGGAGCGAGGAAGGCAGGAGGGCTGCCCTCACCACGGGTTCCCTGGGCTCGGTGAGAGGTTACATTTTACCGAGGACCAGGGAAGCTCTTGGAGGACTTGGGGGAGGTGGTGGATAGCACAGGGAAGGGTCCTGGGCCGATGGCTGTGATCAGAGCCCGAGTGGAGAGTGTGGGGTGCTGAGTGCTGGCCTGGGGCCTTTGGGCAGAGGGAGAGCCAGCACTAGTGCTCTCGTGGGAGGGGCACCGTCCATCAGTCTGGGTTCAGGAATGTGCCCAGTCCTGGCGTGTGATACCCCAAACAGGTGAGCACTCACCCAGCTTGCCCAGGCTCTGCTCAGAGCCCAGACACAGGATTTCCACCCCGAGAGGTTAGGCGAGGCAGCACCGGCAGGAGGCCCAGAGCTCCCAGGGCGCCCTTGGAGGGACTGGTGATCAAGCACTGATGGAGGGAGCCCAGAGTGATCACACCTGCAGAGGCCCGCCCACCCGCAGCCCTGTCCCTGTTCTCTGGCTGTGTTCACACCTCAGCAACGATTTCCATCAGACATCCCCCTGCCCTACAGTGCACCCCCAGCGGCCAGTAGGGAGGGGCCAGGAGCACTTCCTGGAGCCTCAGAATGTGACTTGGACACATTCTCTTCATTGTCGGGGCAGGGGCAGCAGGGAGAAATAAAATGACCAGCAAACTGAGATGCCAGAGACCTCGGGGAGCCCCCTCCTCTGGCTGGACTGTTGTGGATGAGTGAGCCTGGTGGGAGAGCCCTGGGACATGCTCTGAGGCCAGCTGGGACACATAACCCTTTGGGCCACAGGTGGCATCAGGAAGGTGTGCTCCATGCAGGGGCGGGTTGGTGGGTGGGCCAGGCCACCGGCAGCAGGCAGGCTGTTGCTGGAACCCAGGGCGGGGCCATGCCTGGGTTGGTGGCCTAGGGTTTGGGAAAGTCGTGAGTCGACCTTCTGAAGGAAGAAATGATAAGATTTGGGGCCAGTCCAGTGTCAAGGATGAAGAGAACCTGGAGAAACAGTCCAGAGAAGGCACAGCGTGTGTGCTGGCTGCGCCCTCCGCCTCGGTAGCCAGACGAGCAAGACCCTCTGTGATACTGTAGGGCTTGCCTCTCGCCCCACCTGCTTGCCTTTCCAATGCCCTTTGTCCTCAAGATTTTTTTTTTATACAAAATCGTACATGAAAACTCAGAGGGTAAAAAAAAGGCTAAAGTTGAGCTGCTCTGTCTGAAGGAGGTATTGGTGAAGGGGGATGGCTAGCGTGTCACCCTGACATCCCCCCAGAAGACCAAAGGACACCCAGGGCTATGGGGGAAATAGTTTGCAAAGGGAAGCGTGGGACCAAATTATACAGCCTTTTGTTTTTATTATTATTAAAAAATATACTTTTATTGATTTCAGAGGGAAGGGAGAGGGAGAGAGAGAGATAGAAACATCAATGACGAGAGAGAATCATTGATTGGTTGCCTCCGCACACTCCACAGTGGGGATCAAGCCCACAACCCAGGCATGTGCCCTGACTGGGAATCTCACCGTAACCTCCTGGTTCATAGGGCAACGCTCAACCACTGAGCCACGCCAGCCGGGGCTACAACCTTTTCTTTTTGACCTCACTGAATTTACTGTGTAAACAACACGCAGCCAGGTTTGTTAGCTGAAACAATTTCATCACTTAACCCTCAATTTGACGTCTGACTGGTTGGCTGCACACAGATCTGGTGACCCCCAGGCTGTTTCCTAGTGATCGCCCGGCGTCAGCACGGTCTTGTTTGCTTTTGCTCTTCTCGCTGACGTGCTTTCCGGGGGCAATAGTCTGACCCGTCCGCCTCTTTCTTGCTGACCCCTTCTCACTCTGGTTAATGCACCTTCATCTCCCTGTTTTCATTGATTTCTCAGGTGTTTTCCATCCCATAATACTTTGACTGCTGTTTCTTCCTTGTTTTTATAATTCATCTGCGGATTGCAGTTTCCACCACGTCGCCACGAAGACCTCCGGTGGGAAGGCGGTATTGTGGACCCACCGTGCAGGCTCCTTGACGGCTGGCCAGGGCCGGGTTTGAGATCCCATGTGAGAAAATTGTACATGGCTCCTTTAAGGGCAACCCTTTTTATAGCATCTTAGTCATTTCGAATAACAGTCTTCCTAAAATTCATTTTGTATTGTCTGCCTTAAACAGAGCGCCCCAAACGTAATCTTTTTCTTGACGACTCAGGTCATCCGTTGAACGTAATGTACAGAAGTGTGTAGGACTCTTGTCCTGGCTCTAAATGGCTCCAGGTGGCCAACCAAGCCTTGACAACCGGCGTTGTATATTAAAGTCTCATTTTTCCTGTCCATAAAATGGGGACAATTATACTTACCTTATAGGATTTCGGTGAAGATTAGGGCCTACAGAGGATATTTGACCTCTGGTAGGCACTAAAGAAATAGCTTTTTTAAAAAAAAGAATGAAAACTTGCAATAGATGCTAAGGAGGATGGATGATTTTCATGTGAGTTCTTTTGCTGTATTGATCTGATTTTGTTCTTTGAGCCCCAGGTACCAGGTATCTCCCACACTTCTCACCCCAGTTTTGTCTTTTTCGAGTTGAGGGGTAGTAGTGTAAGAGCCCACATTCGGGAGTCAGACTGCCTGGGTTCTAATCCTGGCTCTGTCACTTGCTGGCCATCTACTCTCCTGCATCTCAGTTTACTTATTGGAAAAATGGAGATAATAATTAGTATTACCTCACAGGTCTGTTATGAGCATTAAATAAGTTAATACACATAAATGTCTTAGCAAAATGCCTGGTAAGCCCTCTATGTTATCATTCATTGTGACGCCTCCCTACTGTGTGTGCTAGAGCCTGAGTATAAGATGAGGTGCTTGAGGTTCTGTTTTTGCCTATACACGTAACACTGGGGGGACATAGGGCAGATACATTGAAGAACTCATGTAAGAATCTCAGAAAGGTAAACATGGAATTACCATATGACCCAGCCTACATACTCAAAAGAACTGAAAGCAGGGAATCAAATTGGATCTTGTACAACAATGTTCATATCAACATTATTAACAACTAGAGGCCCAGTGCACAAAATTCGTGCACTGGTAGGGTGGGTCCCTAGTAGCTACTGGCCGGGGCCTCCCTCTCTTCCCCCGCCAGCCAGGGCCTCCCTAATTTCCCCCAGCCGGCCCCACCCCCTGGTCGAACTCCTGGACAAACCCCTGGTTGAGGGGACAGTTTGCATACTATGCCTTTATTAAATAGGACAGGATAGCCTAAAAGGTGGAAACAACCCAAATGCTCATCAGTGGATAAATGGATAACACAGCGTGGTACACATATGTAATGAAATATTATTCAGCTGTAAAAAGAAATGAAGTACTGATATAAGCTACCATGGCACATGCTAAGTGAAAGAAGACAGACACAAAAGGTCACATGTTATATGACTTCATTTATGTGAAATATCCAGAACGGGCAAAGCCACAGAGACAGAAAGCAGACTGGTGGCTGCCCGGCTGCAGGGAGGGGCCGTCGGGAGTGGCTGCTGTACGGGCATGGGGTCTCCTTTGGGAGCGACAAATATGTTTTGGAACTAGCCAGAGGGGATGGTTGTACAACATTGTGGATGTACTAAATGCCACTGAATTGTAGTGCTTAATTTTATGTTATGTGAATTTCATCTCAGTTTTTAAACAAAGATTCATGTAGCCCTAGCCGGTTTGGTTCAATGGATAGAGCAGCATTTACAAAGAGGAAGGGAGAAGGATAGAGAGTCAGAAACATCGATGACATCGGTCAGCTGCCTCCTGCACACCCCCTATTGGGGATGTGCCCGCAACCAAGATACATGCCCTTGACCAGAATCAAACCCGGGACCCTTCAGTCCACAGGCTGACGCTCTATCCACTGAGCCAAACCGGTTAGGGCACATCATCTCAGGTTTTAAAAAAAGATTCATGCAGCCCTGGCCGGTTTGGTTCAATTCATAGAGTGTCAGCCTGCAGACTGAAGGGTCCCAGGTTTGATTCCGGCCAAGGGCACATGCCTGGGTTGCGTGCTCTATCCCCAGTGGGGGGTGTGTAGGAGGCAGATAGATGATTCTCTCTCATCATTGATGTTTCTATCTCACTCTCCCTTTCCCTTCCTCTCTGAAATCAATAAAGAAATAAAGAAATATATATTTTTTAAAAGATTCATGCAGATGGGAAGAGCGCAGAGGGTGAGTCTAAACCACCAGGGTCATGTGCAGGTGAGTGGGCGTGTCTGTGAGCGCTGAGGACAGAGGAGGGGGCCTGGCAGGTGACAAGGATGACATTGGTCAGAGGAAATGGGGCACACTGCCATCAGGGTACATGTGTGTAAATGTGTGTGTGTGCGCATATTTATCCAAAACACTAGCCATTAGGATTAGGGCAGGGTATATAGGGACGACAGTCTATTTTATATAAGGTATGGTACCAGCAGTGGGCTTGGGACATGCGCAGCACACAGCAGGGGAAGTCCTCCTGCTCTTTGCAGAACACCAGGCTGTCTGCTTTGTCCTTCACTGGCCAGCACTCAAGTGGGGAAGCAAGGAGCAGGCAGCAAAGGTTTAGGAGAAATGTGCAACTGAAAAGGCATTAAGTTGAGAACATTATTTTACAGCTAGTTATTCTGCCACAGTTACTGTAATGGAGTTACCTTAGGCTGGTTTACTTTGCAGAGAGGAAAGACTGCCATGTTCTGTTGTTGGGTAGAGCCCCGTGGAGGTGGGGAAGGCCTGGTCGGAGAGGTAGGGGAGGGCTCAGTCTGGGTGACTGTTTTTTCTTCCCTAGAGAATAGAGGACTTAGTGATGGTGGGAGAATGGGGTGGGGGAGGTGGTAGGTTCTCGGTGAGTGAGTGCAGTGAGTGATGAGGGCCCAGAGGGAAAGTGTGGAGCTGGCACTTTCAGGGGACATCCCATCAGCGAGAGAGCCTGGCTAGAAGGTAGGCTTGGAATGGAAGAGAAGTAGGGGCTGGAGCAGAGGGGGGGCAGCCAGGTTAATGGACGGGGATTTCTGTGGGCCAGTGGTTGTCACAGTGTAGCACGCATCAGAGGCACAGCTTGCCGAGGCCCTCCCCAGAGATTCAGTAGGTCTGGGGAAGGGCCCCAGAGTTGGTACTTCTAGCAAGTTCCCAGGTGGTGCTGGTACCTCCTGATCTGAGGACCATACTTGGAGAACCACTAAGAGGCAGTGGGGAGTCAGGACCCGTTTTTTAGTAGGGTCACGTCTGCTGGAAGGGGGCGAAGGGTGGCCACTGGGTATGGCTGTGAGAGCAGTAACTCATTACATCGGGTGGATTCGTTTCTCAGCCAGTATCACGTCTCAGTAGATCTTTAGCCCCAGATGCTCAATGTGCTAACAATCTTTGAGGCCTTTTTATTGCGAGGACCACAGACTTTGTGTGAAGTCTCCCCAGCTCCAGATCAGGGGCTGTGGCCTAACAAAAGATATGTGGAACCCTTCCTGGGTTACAGAAGCAACCTAGAGAGATGTTGCGTCTAAAGTGTTGAGGTATTCAGGATGTTTTAACGAATTAGAAAGACGTTGAACAGAATATATGAACTCAGGTCCTTTCTGGAAATTTCAGGCTGTGTGATTTCTGAGCCAGAACATTTCTCAAGCTTTTTGACACATTTTTTGAGACCCCCCCTATCCAATATTCTCCTGCAGAAATATGGCTTCTCCAGGTGTGCATTTAACACTGGCTTCTTTGCAGCCAGCCAAGTCTCGAGAGCGAAGGGAAAAAGCCCTCCTACCCCTGGTTTCAAAAGGGTTTGAAATGCTAATTCACAGCCGAGAAGTATTCTGACAGCCTGGAATGTAATTCAGGGCAATCAGGCACCGTGATGATTACACAAGTGTGAAAGGTAAATTGCTGCTACCCAAGAAGTCACCCTGCTTTTTAAGAGAAAGCTCAGACAAATAGCACATGAAATTATGTTCAGGCATCACATTTCACGTGTCGTGTGATGAGGGTATCTGACACCCAGTATATCTGTGGGTGTGAGAGTGTCAACTCCTGGCAGAAATCTAACAGCTTTGCCAGCATTGCTTTCTGTCAGGAAAAAAACAGCGAATACTTTCAGAACGCGTCACACGCCTATCTAACATCTGAAAGCACATTTTCTTAAAGTCCTACTTTTCTACTTTTCTATTTTCCACTGAGAAATCCTGCCCCAGAGATGAGACTTCCATACCATTTATTTATTTATTTGTTTGTTTGTTTTAGGAAAGACTGATTTTCACCCATACTGTAGTCTTTTATGGATCTCATTAATGGCTTTTAAAGCTTTTCTTGTATTTTTTTTTTTTTTGCCACAATACACACAGGATGGTGTCTCTCTGTGGTCCAAGCGCAAAGGCAGGAGTTAGACCGGGATCCGAAGGTCCCACACCTTGCCGTGAGGGGGGTTAGCGTGTGTGTTGAGAGTGGAAGATTCTCTTTTAGCCAAGACGAAGACGTGCCTTGAGGGAGCCAGTGCCATAGCCCACTGCTTCTGGGAAAGAGAGAAGCCCATCTGGATTTCTTTACCCAGCGTTTTCCAGTATGATTTACGTACTTTAAAAACCAAGTAAGCAATACAGTGCATGCTAGTCACCAGTCCCTTATTTGGCGATGTCTTACTGAAGATCAAGTGGGTGGTGTGGCCTGTTGCTGTCCTTGGAGGAGTAGGGAAGAGGGTTCTTTGTCTTGCCGGGATGTAGAAACCAAGTCAGTGGGGAGGAGAATGTGTACTGAGTAAGTGGTCCCCTTCCTTTGCTGACGACAGTAGCTGTTAGGGCTGTGTGCAGATACATCCATGCATCCATCCATCCGTTTCTTGCCTGGCCTCTCTCCTGGTCACTCCTCCTCTACTTAACCGTTGCATTTACGAGCTCACCCCAGAGTTCTCTCCTCTCTTCCTTCTACGCATTCTCGCTGCAGATGACCTCATCCTTCCTCTTGACTTTGTGTAAAGCTACGCAGAGCCGCTCAGTTTTGCCTCTCCGGCCCTGACCTCTCTTCTGAGCTCCAAACCCCACCAAGCCCTCTATCTTCCCTCCACTGAGATATCTATTAGGGACCTCAAAGTGGTTGATGCATTTCCACATGTGCCGCAGGGAAAACACAAACCTCTGCTTGAAACCCCGGTGGCTTCCGATGCATTCCTCTCGGTGGCATCCAGCCGGCCTCTCACAGCGCAGTCCCCACCCTTCCTCAGACTCCCTGAGCCCCAGCTGCTCTTCCCGTCTCCCTTGGGCTGTTTTCCCTCATTTCTCAGCTTTCAGCCCGAAGGCCTTACTCAGAGAGGCCTTCCTTGACCTACCTGAGCTTCATACTGTCATGTTTTCACCATCTGAAATGACCTTGTTTACATATTTGCTCACTCATGTGATGCCTGCCTTCTGACACTGGACCGCAAACACCCTTAGGCCAGGCATGAGTCTGCTTGGAGGACTCTGGGTCCCCGTCCCTGGACCAGTCCTCGGTTCAGCAGAAACCTACACCGAATGAAGGAAGGAAGGAAGGCCTGCGTGACCACCGCGGACACAGAGCTGGGCTCCTGCCAAAGCGTGGACAGTGTGCCAGGGTAAGGGGAGTACGCGGGAATTTAAACACTTCACCGCTTACTGACGAGTTCCCAGAAAGGCAGGAAAGCTTAATTTAAACAAATTATTATAATGAGTAGAGTTAACCATACGTGCCCCCAAATCCTCATTTATCATTTTTTGCTAATCCTAGCTCCTCTGTGAGAATATTTACCTTCAGTTCGAGGTTATATGCAGTCACGTGTCTGGAGAAAGGTATACAATATATGTGCAACGTACACGTCCATAGTGAAGAGTGTGGTGGAATGAACACCCCAAGGTGGGTGTATTCGTAGGACATTAAAAATGGGTAAAATGCAATAACGTCTATCATTGTCTGATTAAGAAAGTCACTCATTGTACTAAAGACATAGGCTTGCATTGGTTCCGTTCAGACAGAGGCCGTTCAATAGCAGATACTCAGAATGGTTGAATCGAATGCCTGGCTGGTGTAATAACTAGTCCTGAGAATGGCACTGATGGTGGGGGGTGGGGGGTGGGCGTGGCAGTGACTCTCACAGGGACCGAATACGCCTTTAGTCGAGTGTCAAGAGGGTATATGTGCTCCGAGCTCTGGAGTGAGCCACAGGAAAGAATACATATATTGAATATTAGTTTCTCTGAGCTTTCAGCTACCATAGAATAATGGTTTCATGACAATAAATACATTTGTCCGTGAGATAAGGTACATTTTATATAACCACACTCTAGTCGCATTCATTCACGCCCACATTGTTCTTGGGCAAACTGCCACCCAAGCTGCCTTCTTCTGTGATTCTGATTCTTTTAAAAAAATATTTATTATTATTATTTTTAAAATCTTTATTGTTGAAAAGTATTACAGATGTCCCCTTTTTCCTCCTATGGGCCCCTTATATATAATAGCCCGCCCCTGCCCCACCCCAGGCCCCCGCCACCCTGTGATTCTGACTCTTCATCCCTGTCTTTTGCAGAATCAAGTCCGAACTCCTTATTCCGGTGGGATCTGAGGCCCTTCTCAGGCTGTCCCTAACGTCCATCTTTCTAACTTGTTCAGCCACCTCCCATGTCCCATTAGGTTTGTGCCGCACACGTGCCCTTGGGCCTGGGTCGGAGTTCTTCCGGGCCTCTCTGCCTGCCTCGCCCCTTGGCAGGTGAGGTGGGGTAGGGCTCCAGGCTTGGCGGATGAATGCCTCCCCCATCCTTCCTCAGCCAGATGCTCCCTGCCCGGGTGCTGGGTCTCCGGGTGCAAACTCACGCTTGCGTCTGCCGCCACCGCGCTTAGGTTGTGTCTCCCAGCGCAGCGCCTCTGCCGAGACGTTTAGGGAAGGGTGACCGGTTGGGTAAATGGAAAAACGGCCGAGCTAAAAAGGGATTGATGAGCTTATCCAGTACCTTTTAGTGTGAACAGAGTCAGATTATGTTCCCTAGTTAAGGCACCCTCCCCTTTTTATAGGCTTTTTCTCACTTTAGACCCTTGGGAGGGAACAGTGTGTCCACTTCAAGTTTTCAGTGTGTGTGTGTGTGTGTGTGTGTGTGTGTATGGCGGGATCTAAAAGGCTGGAGGGGGAGTGGCTGACTTCCAGATAACAGGGCAGCAAAACACGCTGCCCCCTTGCTCCTTTCCTGGCTGATGTCCTGCGTCCTGGACCCCTCTGCTCCCCTCCATCAGCATGGGAATAAGCTCTCTGAGTTTCCCTACCCTGCACGTGGCCTCCAGCTTCCCTCCTGGCGTCGTCTACCGCGCATGTGCGTTGTGTGTGTGTGTGTGTGTGTGTGTGTGTGAAGACCCGGTACCCGGAGCCCTGTGCTGATGAATTTCACAATCCTGTGGGGATTGCGGGCGGCTAAGACACTTTCCTCAGCTGTTAAATTTGAACCTCTTCGACACCACGATCGCACTTCCCCTCCCAGGAATTTTCCTATTAAAACATTTTAAAGGTCTATTCAACTAGTTTATAGTTATGGGAATTAAAAAAAAAAAGAGTGGAAATTAAGTTTTAGGAACATTTCTTTCTGGTCGTCTTTACAGATCAATTTAATTTCCACCTCATGGGCTTGTTATTCCCGAGCAGAAGAATGGCCGTTTTTTTCTTTCATGTTAATTAAAAAGCCCTCAGCAGACTCTGAACACGAACTACCGTAGTTTGAATATGGAGGCATCACTCTCACTTGGTTAAGAAATAGAACGGAGCCAAGAAGGCCCTTTTCTTTCCAAGAAGAGTTTTGTCTTCTGGGGTTGTCTCCCTCCTTAGCTCCCCACGTCCTCCACGTCGAGGTCTTTCCTGGCTTTCTTGGGATTTGGGGGCAGAAGGGCCGAAAGGCAACCTGAAGGAAGAACATAAGGGTCTGAGAGCAAGTGTGGCATGGGGCTCCCGTTGCTCCTCGTGAAGAAAGGCTGGTCAGTTTTTAAGAAAATATTTGAAGTTTGGATCCCCTATTGGTGGCCCTAATACAGTGATGGCGAACCCATGACACGCGTGTCAGAGGCGACACGCGAACTCATTTTTTTGGTTGATTTTTCTTGGTTAAATGGCATTTAAATATATAAAATAAATATCAAAAATATCTTTGTTTTACTATGGTTGCAAATATCAAAAAATTTCTATATGTGACACGGCACCAGAGTTAAGTTAGGGTTTTTCAAAATGCTGACACGCTGAGCTCAAAAGGTTCGCCATCACTGCCCTGATATGTCTCACCTTGGTGAGTGTACAAGACCCGGTGTCATGCCACAGGCCGATTGAATCACCTCTGTACCCTCTTCCTGGGGAGATGCTGGTGGGTGACCCAGATGCCAGCAGGCAGCCTTTTGGGGAAAGTGAGTTAGTCCAGCTGTGCTCCCAGGCACGTGGCGGAGCCTGTGTGTCCCCAGCAACCCGGAGCCCCACACTTCCTCTTCTCGGAAGGCCGGGTAGCCCCGAGGCCCCAGGAGGCGGGCCGGCTCCTGTGCCAGAGCCTGCAGGCTCCGACACCACCCCCGTCACGTACTAACTTGGTGACAGTGGTCAGGTGTCTCAGCTCCTCGGTGACTCAGGTTCTCCTATGTGAACCGGGGGTGATTTTAATGCCCCTCCTGTGGCTGCTGCGAGTTAAACGAGCCCGTTTCAGTGCTCGGGACAGTATTTGGTTCGCAGCAAGTGCTCAATAAAAGTTCGCGCTAAGCCTTCTGGGTCGGTTTTACTTAAGCTACTGGTTAGGGCGACTCAGAAAATTTCATCTGTGGTTGCCCCTCCCGGAAAGGAAGCTTTGTCTAAACTCACTTCACTGTTTAGAGAGGAACTAGAGACACAGGGCACGGTCACGGCTCCTTCGGCCGGACCCCCGAGGCGTTGGAGAAGCGCAGTGTGCCGGGAAGGTAGAAATACAACCGCAACCCCTTATCTCCTCGTCTGGCGTGGTTACTTCTCCTCGAGGCTGCCACTGGCTTGGAGCTCAGTGAAGAGACATGTGCTTTATGGGGTCACACCCGCACCTGGGGCTCCCCGAGCCTTCTGGGGTGCTCTGTGCGCAAGTGCTGCCGCCATGTGGGACCGCCACGCTGCGTCCCGCCAGATCCTTCTCTGGTCACCAGCGTATCCCGCTCCCCGCGGACCTCAGTCCTCCAACCTCAGTCTCCAGCCCCTGGGAACTTTCTGTCTTGAGAGAATCGCCACAAACCACAAAGGCTCACCAACCAGCTCTTTTCCACCCTGTCAGCTACCCGAGGAGTCTGCTCCCGCGGGGACACAGATCTGGCTTTGATGCCACATGGATGGCCTGACACTGATGCCCTGGGACGTGTGACGTGCTCTCGTGTTTCTCAGGCATTTAAAGGGCAGGGTCTGGAATGCCCGGTAAGCTCCTGACACGGTCCCGGGCGTGCTCTAAGCCTGTTTTGATCACTTTCTAATATAATAATATCTCTTTACATCCTCAGTAATGAGACTTCGTAATCCCCCTGTTCTGTTCTGCCTGACCTTTATCTTAAATTAAATTTTTTATTTGAAGTTGGAAAAAAAAAACCAAACCCAAAAACCTAACAAACCAAAATGTGTTTGCAAAGACAAAAAAGTATTAAAATGATTTCTGGTTCCTACGCCTGGCGCTGGAGGACCTGGCTGAGCTGGCCCTGGGTTGGAGGGTGTGCCCACCTGCCTGCCTGGACGGAGGGAGACCCCACACACATGCCCGTCAGCCAGCAGCCTGGGACGGAGGCCTGGGGACAATGTGGCAGTCACGCGGTGGCCGATTGCACTGGAATTGTTTCCCCCGCACCCGAGAAAGGGCCTTAAACTGTAAACATATGTCTCCACCGTCGGGACCGGGGTCTCGTTTCCCTGCAGGATTCCTCAGACTCTCTGGGTTCCAGCCTGAAGTCTGAGGGATGCTGGTGAGACGGAGAGATGGGGTGTGGGAGGTGCCTTGTGTGGCATGGTGGTCCCTGCGTGTCCCAGCCCCTAGCAGAGGTGGCAGTTTCAGCATCCCTGTGGAGGGGCCAGAACACCTACATCGGCCTTTGGGGGACCTGAGCAGACAGCACCCAGAGAGATGGGAGGGAGGCCAGGGCTGGGAGACAGAGCTGTTTGCCCCTGGAGAGCTGAGCTCTGCCGAGAGGTCTCTGGGCCCAGTGCCCCGAGGGGAGCGCCTTCCGTGACCCTCCTTTCCTGGGTGTCTGCAGGAAGCCCCTCGCCCCATCTTTCCAGCCTCACACCAGCCCCTCCCTGGTGGCCCTGGAGCCGGGTTATTTGCTGTTTTTTCAAGCGAGCACCACACCCTTGCACTGGCTGCCAAGAAGGGCCATTGTTCATGAGAATTCCTCGCTGGCTCCAGCTAACCCTTAGATGCACTGTTCTGGGGTTGTGCCCTGAATTCTTCCTGGTCTTTTTTTAAGCCCCCCTCCTTCTGACTTATTCTTGCCGTCTCTGGACCCAGCCTTCTCGTCAAGCCTGCTTTTGTTGTCCAAAAAGCTTTGAGAGGTCGGAAGGGTGCGGAGGCGAAGCCCTTCAGGGAAATCTAACGTGGCCGCTGGAGCCAGTCTGAGGCAGCTCAGCGCCCTGGCTGGCCTGGGGGAGAGGAGGCGGGGAGGCCGTGCTCAGGTGAAGGAGGCCAGGTAACCTCCGCTGGGCGTGCAGAGAGCCGCGGGAAGTGCGTGGAGGTGGGGGTGGGGTGGGAATAAGGGGGGAGGCTAAGGAATGAAAACCAGTCTCTGCCCCCACCAGAGCCGCGCTGATTAACCTGTAGACACGGAGGTCCTGCCAAGCCCAACTTCCTTGTTTCCAGAAACCTTGGCACAGAGGCCCTGCTTCTGGCAGAGGCCCGTCCTCATCAGGGAACCAGCAGAGCAGCTGCTGTGATTTTCTTTTTCCTCTCATTTCTGGCAATCCCGAATGGGACTGTTTACTTTTCTCTTCCCCTTCCCTTCCCCACCCTCCTGTAGCAGGGAGTTGGTTCTGGTTAATGTTGAAGATCATAACATGATTACCCCAAGTCTCATGAAATTAAATCACTTTTCTTCAAAGAGAAAGGGGTGGGGGGGACCGTCTGGCTGGTAGGCCGGCGAGGGACGGGCGGATATTGAAAGCAGGCTGGCAGGCGCGCCTCCGTGTGCCCAGCGGAGGCAGCTGTGCCGGGCCCCGCTTTGCAAATGGTGGCGGTGGCCGTGGCTCAGTGGCTCAGAGGAGTCGGGCCTCCCACCTGGGCCCCGGGCACCTGCCTCCAGTGCAGGGAACGGCGGTGGGAGCTGGTGGAGATGTGTAGTGGGTGCGTCAGGGAGCAGAACCTGCAAGTGAGTCATCTGGGAAGAAATTGAACTCTTGAAGCAAGTCCCTGGGAGAGTTCTCCATCCCATCCTGCCCGGGAGTTCATCGGGGCAGGGCACAATTTTAGGGCAGATTTTCCACCAGAATGGCCTGGGAAGGCGATAACGCCCGTGGTGGGCTGGGGCGTGTTCTTGTGTGGATCTTGCTCTGCATCAGATATTCACGGCCTCTTTAACTTTTAAGGGTCGAGTGGACTCTAGGGATTCCCCAGCGTCTGACCCTCCACCCAGTGCAGGAATCCCCTTTACTCTTGACCCTGACCCAGACCCCTCGGCCTCCAGCGGCGGTGCCCTTTCTCGCAAGGCCAGCTCTTGGAGAGACGTGCCGGGCGTCGCACCTGTTCGTCCCAGCTGTGCCATCCGAACCGGAGCAGTGAGGCCCAGCTTGCTTGGCGCCTGGCCGCGGTAGGCGTTGGGAAAGTGCGTTGGGAAAGTGCTTGCCGTGAGCGTGTCCTTCGCTGCCTCTTCTGCAGGGCGGGCTGTTGGGACATCAGTTCTTGGTGCGGCAGGTTCAGCACCTCCTCTCTGGGTGTTTTCCTGAGCTGGTTCCCCCACCATTTTTCAATGGTCTTGGAAGGGAATCAGGAAAGAGGGAAACCATTTGGGAAAAGGGCCTGGGAGATGCGTGGCTCTTGTTGCCCGTGTCCCAGCACCCCGAGCTCTTGTCTGGGGACAGAATCCAGCCCGGGCGGCCCAGGGAGCGTGGATATGTGGAGCGAAGACTTCAGGGAACCGTTCTGCTGGTAACAAGAGCCAGAGGGCAGCGCATAGGCATGGGGCGGGGGGAGTGTCCAAGAGAAGGCATCGGTGCCACCTGCTTGCGGCATTGAAATCTAACCAGCGCGAGGGAAGCCTGGGTCGGGGAGGGTGGCAGCGTGTACCTCGCGGGTGCATTTTTCAGGAGGATGACGGATGGGACGCGGCCAGCTCACTCCTGCCGGAGCTCCCCGCGGTGACTCATTCTCGTCAGGGGTCACTGAGCGTCTCTCTGTGCGCGGCCTTGGGCTGAACTCTCACCTGGCCAGCCTTCTCGAAAATGTGTGTCATTCCTTACAAGGCAGAGTGGTGGAGCGGGGAGGCGGGTGTGCGAATCAGTGGAAAGTCATCTCCGCCGCTGGAAAAACAACTCCAAGTTCATGACTCGTTGGCTTCAGAGGTGTGACTTAAAGGATGGAGCCGACTTTTCGTGTTTTCCACCAAACAGACCCCAGTCCCCAGGCCCGGAGGAGTGTCCTGTCCACTTTAGCGGTCACCTTGGGAGGAGAACCATTTCTTCCACTGGCCCGAGGAGCTGCTGGACCAGCCCGGGGTGGGGGGTGAGGGGAAGCCAGTTTCGTTACTTTGCAGTCATGATTCGTTTTTATCCAACAACTACATCACCCACGCTTGGTCCTGGAGCCTGGAGTCACCAGGTTTGACACCCCAGGGTTGGGGCTGGATATGAAAGCGCTGTCTGCATCCAGGGGTTGAGGCTGCCACCCCGGGATGCTCAGACGCTCCTGAGGGCAGCTCCTGAGACAGTCCCTGCAATGTTATGGGTGATGGTGTCATTGTTGAAATAAATGAGCGGTCCTCACCCCGCCTTCCCAACACCCAAGGGTCTTTCTCAAAGAACATGTGGATGTGGAATGTTCTGGGCGGTTAAAAGGTCAGTCTCTCCATGTGTGGTCAGGCCTAGTTGGTTTGTGTAGCATGAGTCCCATGAAGTGGTGGTATAGCTCAATGGTTAAGGGCTTGGATTCTGCAGCCAGACCACCCAAGCTCAAATCCCACCTTATCCCCTAATGATGATATGACCTTGGGCTTGAAGTTAGAGAGGCCCCAGGGGCTAGGACACCCCTCAACCCAGGGGAGCCCTTGAGGTGATGCCACCAGATCTTGGGGCCCCTTGAGGTATTTTATTTTTTATATTTATTCTTTCAAAATATATTTTATTGATTTTCTACAGAGAGGAAGGAAGAGGGACAGAGAGCCAGAAACATCGATGAGAGAGAAACATCGATCAGCTGCCTCCTGCACACTCCCCACTGGGGATGTGCCCACAACCAAGGTACATGCCCTTGACTGGAATCGAACCTGGGACCCTTGAGTCCGCAGGCCCACGCTCTATCCGCTGAGCCAAACCGGCCAGGGCCCCTTGAGGTATTTTAGAAACTGCTGGTCGAAGAGATGAAGCGACTGCCCGAGGTCACTCTGCTGGTGTCACTCGGGAGCTGATGGGAGAACTTCACCCTCTGGAAGACGTGCGGCCCCACTGTGTCCTTTAATACCCATGACGGCCGCCACCGCCACTAACAAAAGGGGGCCCCTGTTAAGGTGGAGTAGACTCAACCCCAGGTGAGTGGCCTGCTGAGTCCCCTGTCCATCCCACCCCCCGTACAAACCGCCACGATGGGAGGTACTTCAAGGTACAGCGATGGGAAGGCTCGGACACGCCCCCTTTCCTCCTGTTCACCGGTTTTCACCCTTCAGCCCAACAAATCATCAGAGTCCCCAGTGAGTACACAGACCATGCATTTTGTGCAGTTATTGGTGATTTTAGTATTTTGACAATCATTGCCACTCCTTTATGACTTTATCAATGACCCAACACCACCCAGCATGGGGCATCCCTAAGCTAGGACTCAGGTGTCCGGGCTCCCCACTGCCAGAGGTGCCCTCTCGCTGCCCTTATTCTAGGAAATGTAATGCAGACCATCATCAGAACCCTAAGTCAGGGCGAGTTAGGGTAACCTGGCTCCGAGTTTCGGGTCAAGAGTGTGAGTCCTAGCATTTTGCATACGTTGCATAGAAATCAGAGGGGGTGGAAACGCATGTTTGAAGCTGAAACCTTGGCCACGGTGCTTTCCTTCTCCCGGAGGCGCACTCGGCCCTGTTCTGTGGCAGGTAACGGCCACACAGCTGGGTGAACGTAGCCATGTTATCATTTTCTTTCCTGTTTGGGGCATCTTGGAATTAACAAAGGAAAAGACAGAAGAAAGAACTGATAACAGCTGGAGATAAAGTGTTTCCAAAATGTGGGCAATGGAAATGGAGATTTTTTTTTTTTAAAGAAAAGAAATGGAAGAAATGATGTAGGTTTTGGCCAGAGAGAGGGACAGAGTTTGGGGCTACATGTTGTTTGAGGAGCAGACCCAGGAGAACTGAAGTTCAGATGCATTAGAGGTGAGAGGGAGGGCATCCAGAGGCAACAGGATATCGGAGGTGGAGCACTGGGCTGGGAGTCAAAAGACTTGGTTTCTGATTCAGGCGATACCAGCAGCTCATTTTTGCGCTTTGAGGAAGTCATTCCCCCTTTCCCAGCCTCAGTGTCCTCACGGCAAAATGGAGCTAATAATCCCCAGCTACCTCACAAGGTGCCTGTGAAGAGCAAATGAGCTAAGACAAAGATGACATACTTCATTTTTAAGGTGCCATCGTAATTATTATTTATTATTATTTCTGTTATTTTAAAATTTTTTTTATTGATTTTGAGAGAGAGAGAGAGAGAGAGAAAGGGAGAGAAACATTGATGTGAGAGCAAAACGTCAACCAGCTGCCTCCTGCCTGCCCCCTGCTGGATGAAGCCCACAACCCAGCATGTGCCCCAACTGGGAATCATGGAACTGGCCATCTCTTGCTACACGGGATGACGCCCAACCAACCGAGCCACAGCTGCCAGGACTTGTTGTTATTATTATGAACATGATGGCGCTGGTAGAAATGAAGTGGAGAAAGGTTGGAAAGAGGAGCTCTAATTGCTAGTAGGCCATCCAGGAGGACTGGAAAGATGGTGGAGACGTCATGGGAAGAAACTGAAGGTAGAAGGAATGATGCACAAAGCACCCATTTATCTCATCTTAGACAAGATGTCCAAACCTCGGCCACCCTGGAGAGCTAGAACTCCCCGCGTGCGTGTAGCAGGGCTGAGGCTCCGGCACTTGGTCATCGGTATTTGTGGAGGCTGATGGAGTCCTGGGCTCCATGCTGGGAATGTGAAGGTCAGCCCGAAGATGTTTCCGGTAGCAGGTTTTATGACCATTTTCCACTCTCGTGTTCCCATTCCCAGACAGCGGTTAAGCTCTCCTTGTCCACACCGAGTACTGTTTGTTCTTTAGCCTTCCCTCCCCTCCCTCCCTCATGTTTTACTTCGAACCCTTTCTATGGGTACATAGAAACTGACTCAGGAGTCTGGGGTACATCTGGCTGGAAAGACATCACATCTAGGGATGCTCCCAGTGGCTTCTATGGTCTCCCCAACACCCCCCTATCACACATGTCAGCCTTTGGCCCTGGGGGAGGAGACCCACTGCAGGAGCCAGGCCTGAGATGGCAAGGCGGTAGAAGCTGGACTCTTCTGTGTAGCCAGGAGCCGAAGTCCTGCTGACAAGGTCCCCTGTGCAGACCTCCGCCGCCGCCATGCTGCTGGAGAGGAGCCCTGCTCAGGGATGGTGGGTTGTTAATCTTGGAGGAGGCAGGTGCCCAGGGATGAGCCGTGGCGGCTTGTGCTCCACCTCCTCCAGCCTGGCTGCCCCTTCAGTGTCTGAAACACTTCTGAGCTTTGGGCTTCTTCCTAGTCCTCCTAAGAACGTGTCTTGCATAATGAGGTGAGCTGGGAGCTTCTCGTCTCTCCCCTCCCCTCCTTATTGAAGCTTCGAGGGTAAGCTATGTTTTGTTTTTCTTGAACACCATCCCCTTCCCCTGACATCCCTTCTAGCTGCTTCTGGCCCCTGCAGGAGGAGTGGTCCCCCGGGCGGCCATGTACCTGGATCTCCACGGACGTCCCTGAAGCATTAGGCCACATGGGCCTCCTTCCCCTTGGAAGGTCTCTTCCCCTGGTCTTCATGAGCAGGTTCCTCCCCACATTTCTGCCCAGGCCTTGTCTCACTTCCTCCGTGGCCTGCCCTCCTCCTCCAGCTCCTGAAATGTGGGTGTGTGCCGAGGTGAGCCCTGCCTTCTGTAGTTCTCATCCCAATGACTTCGTTTATTCTTAGAGGTGAGATGTAAATGGGTCCGAGTTGTCCACCTACTATGTCCTAGTCTTTTGGGAAATATCAAATGTTCTGATCTCAAACTTAGGACATCTGAGATCTCATTCACAAGCCAAAAATGTATTCCTCCGTCGTCTTCTCTGTGTAGGCCGAGGAGAAACCCCAGGAACCCCATCTTGGTCTTTGATTTCTCAACCAATCCGCCAGTCCTGTTGATTATCCCTTTGTCATGATCCATCTTCACCTCTTCCTTCCGTTCTCATTGCCAACACCCATGTTCCCTTCCCCTGCAGACATGACTACCCTCCCAACTAGTCTAACCTGCCCCCTCTTCTTGCCAAATCCCGCCTGTCCCACAGGTTCACGCTCACGGTTATAAAGCACCTCCTCCATGCTGACACGTCACCGGGGAGGCAGGCCTGCTGGCACAGAGAGGATGCGAAGCTCAGGCCTGCCTTTCGCAACAGTCTTACTCCTTTGAGGAGAAGATGGATGACAGGCCGGTAACGTTATGAATCTCAGGAAGCTGGGGTGTGTGTGGAGCGGGATAGCCACAGGGGAAGCCCTTTAATGTCCCATGGTTGAAGGCAAGAGTTGGCTGGATAATCAAATAAGTCAGATAAACATTTAAATATTTGATTTTAACTTAAGACATGTAAATGTGCATCCAGTTGCCAAGCTTTTGATGTAGGGCCAAGACGTTTTCTCGGAGTTGGGTCTGCTGGTTAGGTTCTGTGTTCTTTCTTGTGCATAAACCTTGCCCACAACACATCGTCTCCAGTCTCCAGTTTCATGAAAGGGCAGCAGGTCCTCAGAGAAGCTTGTGAAGTTATCTGAGTTCAGAATCTTCTATTTTTTTTAATAAGTTCTTTCCAATCTTTTCCAGATATCCTCTCACATCTCGGTTGACAGCACTTCTCTGTAAATGTAGGGACTTGCTTCGGTTGTCTTTCCAGTTTAGTTTTGTAGAAACAATAGCGCTTCTCACGCTGTTTTAAGGGAGTGGGGAACCCACACCACTGCCCGGTGAGGGCAGCCGCGCTCAGATTCAGGCCAGAGAGCCCGCAGCCGTGGGCAGCACCCACCTTGCTATGGACAGGGGTCTGAGAGGAGAAAGTGTACATTATGCCGGCAAGTGCAGCGAGTAGAGACTGGTCAGGAGAGGTTTTGTTTTCTAAGCTTGGATGACAGAATCAACTGAGCTGACTTAATCAGATGGACAGTGTGGGGATAAGTCTAAAGTCTTGGCCACAGGTCTAAAGCACGAATGGCGCTGTTACAGTGTGATGGATAAACATATTATCAGAGAGACCTAAGGATTTCAGTCGGAAGGAAAATGTATGAGTCAACTATGCAGTGTGGCTGCCAAAGGAAGCTAATGGAATCTTCCGTCACTGATGATCTCCCCGACATTCGTTCTGCCCCTTGTCTGTGTACAGCCCAGTGGCCTGGGGGGAATTGTCTGTGATTTGTATAAGCCAATCAGGACGACTCCATCTTCTTTGCCACATGATTGATCAACACACAGCATTTCCCTGGCTACAGAGATTGGTCCAGGAATAGACGTATCACCCAGTTTGGTCCAGAGAGGCGTAAGAAGACATTGGCCAGAGGCTGCCGTAATAAAGTCGCTATAACTCTTCTGGAGAAGATTCTGGAAACCAGCCCTCTCTGTTGCCTTGGATGGCATGTGGATGCAAAGCCTGGAACTGCTGCATCCCTTTTGCCATCACAGGGAACACCCACCCTAGGAAGAAGCTAATACCACACAGGCCCAGAGGACGGGTAGGAGATGCCAAGGTCTCGATGACATTTTGAATGAAACCAGTTCTACCTCCAGACCTTTCCGTTACCCCATCCAGGAAATTCTCTTAAGCCATTTTGCCCTGCGTTTTCCATCACTTGGCACAGAGAGAGCCTTCGTTGCCACAGAGAAGAGAACCCAGCTTCCTCTGGGGGAGGCCCACTGCTTGGCACGCTGCGTTTGCCCGCCCCGGAACGGCAGAGTGGCCGAGAAAGACCTGCGAGGCTCAAGAAAAGGGACGTGGAATCAGATGTTAAAAGCATGTGCAGTGGGGGGTGATGGCTCATTTGATGTATAGATTCATAACAGCACTCCTCCAAATGGAAAGCTCAGCGCATGCATTTTAAAAGGATGAGGTTCTGCAGAAACGTGGAATGGTTCATTTTTCAGCAGCACGTGGACTGCATGCGGTAAGATACGCTCGCAGCCTCCACGAACATGCTGGGAATAGCAAGAGAACATTCTCACAAAGGCGCACAGGATGATTTGAATGAGAAGAAGCTGTTTTGTCTAGTCATTCTGTGGGAGGGAAACCCAGATCCCAAATTGTCATCATTCCAGGATAGAAATAGCCACCAGAGTGTTGTTTTCACAAGAGGCTGTCTCAGGGTGGCCCTCGAGGGAGTGTGGAGTGACTTGCTCGGGAGATTCCCATCTGGGGAGCCGCGTCCCCTGAGAGCTGGCTGCTCTTTCTGGCCTCCCTGCGAGCGTAGGTGGCAGGAGACCTCCGGACGTGCCTCGCAGGGCTGCTTCAGCTCTCGTCCTCCTCGCGGCAGCCTTAACGCTTCCTTCTGATGCCTCGAGTAGCAGGAGGGAAGCCGGCATCTTCTCCCCGTGCACCAGGACGCTACAGAAACAAACAAAAGAAAGGAGCTGTGTGACTTGCACCTTCTCCCCGTGCACCAGGGCGCTACAGAAACAAACAAAAGGAAGGAGCTGTGTGACTTGGGCCGGGACCTCCTGGTGAGCTGTAGGCTGTTTCCGTAACACAGAAACCTCCAAACACACAGGCTCAAGCAAAGTGGATGTTTATTTCTCTTTCCCTTTCTAGCTCGGAGGTAGGGGCTGAGCCTGGTGAGCAGGCAGCTCTGCTCCATGATGTCATCCAGGACAGGACCCCGCCTCTGTCTTGTTGCTCTCACCCTCGGGGGTGTCGTCTTCATCTTCGTGGTAGAAGCTGTTTCCCCAGAGGCCTGCGTCCATCCCAGCCCGCCAGAAAGTGGAGAGAGTCATCTCATGGAAGGAAGCGGTGTGGAAGTGGCACGTATCATTTCCACTCATTGGCATGGCCTCAAACTTGTTATGACCACATCTAGCGGTAAGGTATCCTGAGAAGTATGGCCGCCAGCTGGGTGGCCACGTGCCCCTGTAACTAAAAGGAAGGGACAGAATGGGGACAGTTAGCCTCTCTGCCATAACGCCTCAGTTCCTGCACCGATAGAATGAGGGCCATAGGATCACGAACAGTCTCTCCAGCCCTTGCCTTACGCCCTCTAAGCCTCAGTACCTTCACCTGTGAAATGGAAATAACAAAAGTGCTGACCTCAAGACTCACTGGCAAGGACTTTGCCAGCAGCGACACGTAGGTGGGTACTCACACAAAGGGAGCTGCCATCACGGCTGTCTTCAGTCAGCCATCAACATGCAGGTTTTGTGTTCAAGGTGCTGGAGATCAGCAGTGAACACACCAGGCTAAAGCTCAGTCCTCGGGGATCTCGCATTCTAGTGGTGGTGGTGGGGGGGGGTGGCAGTGGCACATACTCGGGAGAACTGCCAACTCTTCTGACCACCTTGGGCTCTTTGCAAGAGTCTTCCAGGTGGTTGCTTGCAGTTAGCATGTAAGGAGCACCTTCTGCGTGCCTGGCACTGTGCGAAGCTCTTTGCGTGCATCGTCTCATTTAATTCTCACCATGACCCTGTGAAGTCAAATTATTATTCTCCTTTTAGAAGCGAGAAAAATGAGGCTCATAAGGTTAAGCAGCTTAAGGTCACACAGCGAGTGTGTCAAGATTCAAGCCCAGGCTGCCTGTTCTGGCGCCTGACTGTACCCACCACACTGGGCAGAGGAATGGTCGTGGGCCAGGGCTGCTGGGGCCAGGAGCATTCCAGGGAGAGGAAGTCACAGGCCCAGGGCCTAGGGGTGCAGATTGCTGGTGGGAGGTGAGGACCCCAGAGGCTCTGTGTGGCTGGAGTGCCTCAGGCGAGGGCAGTGGGATGGTATCCAGCCCACAAGCCCCAGCTGGCCATGCTCACGTTTGGACTGTAGCTGATGAAAGTACGAGGAAGATGTCGAAGAGTTTTCAATGGAATGGGGGCTCGTTTGGATTTGTGCTGTAGAAGGGTCACCCTGATTGCAAAGGAGATAGTGGAGCTGAGGGGGAGACTGAGGCAGGGAGACAGCAGCTGGGGGGAGGCCTGGAGTCCACTGCTTCCCCACATTGAAGTCCCGGGGCTGGAAGAGAAGGTGACCCTCTGCGCATGCACTTACTTATCCTCAAGTTCCCTCCGGGTGCTCGTCCCACCAACCCCGAGGGGATCAGTCAAGCTGGGAGCACAGTTCACCCCTCTCCTTCAGGGCAGCGGCCCCCCTCTTGTTTGGGGCCCTGGGCCTGTGCCCGATTTGCCCAGCAGTTTAAAAATGAGTTCATGAAACTGATAAAGAAAGCGATCCCGCTCTGCCTTTTATGTTTCTTTAAGCCAGACTCATGCTTCCTGAAGTCAACCCTTTTGAGGACCGTGACCTTGTAGAGCACGAAAGGGAGGTTTATATCTGGGTGTGTCCCCAAGTGCCCCTGCGCTGTGGCCACCTGACCCTTCAACCTGGTCCCCAGTCCAGGCAGAGTGCGGTGCCTCTGAGCCACTCCTCTCAAGGCTGAGGGTCTGGCCTAGGAAGGTCAAGGTCGAAGAGTCCCTCAGTCCCAGGGTAATAAAGACGGCTCTTGGGCCTCCTGCCCCCAGGAGCTTATAATCTAAGAACCAGGAGGCGAAAGAAGCCACTTTGTCCCAGGCTCCCAGCTGCTGTCCCTCCTCCCCTGAGGCCGCAGCATGACTTGGTGACTTTCCTGGGGAATGGGGCTGCCGTGCCCAGAGCGGAGGGCTGCACCGCTGGGCCAGGTGAGTGAGCCAGAACCCAGCTCCACCAAGCTGGCGCCCGTGGTGAACAGGTGGCCCCGATGGGGACAGGCAGGAGGCAGGAGGCAAGGGGGACAGCAGAAGGTCGTGCTGAGAGGGTCCAGGTGGGCATCCATCTGCAGATCGGCCTCAAGGGTGCTGTGGCCACCTGTTCTGTGACTTGCCGTTTCCCGTTGTCCTGCTCTGGGAGATCTGGAGGGATCCCTCTTGAGGGGGTCACGGGGCAGTGTGGGGCCAGCCCTTCCCCTCTCTGGGCCTCAGTCTCCTTTTTAGGAAACAAGGGGTTGGCCTTAGATGTCATCTGAGGTCCCTCCAGGCTGAAAGGCGGGACCATGCTCTGGAGCTCCTCCCACCCCAGTGACTGACGCTAAATAGGGGTCCCAGACAGATGGGTGGCCAGGCTCCAGGTCCGACCCCACACCACCCCCAGGTGGGACGGGCATTTGGGGACTGAGACCTCAGGCAGACCCGGAAGCCTGGGACTCGTTCAGATGTCACAGATGCAGGGTTTTTCTGCTTCAGTGATATTGCTTGGGTTTGTAGACGGGTTGGCAGCTTGGCTGAGCCGCGGTAACTCTTTCCGCGCTGGCTGGAAGCGAGCGTGGAGGACCGCAGGGTTGAAAGTCTGCTCTCCTTCCAGATCAAGAGTGTGAATGATGTCGGATCCAGAGAAACAGCCTCTCTCGGCTTCCTCGTGGCCACCCATCATGAAGGCCTCTCTCGCACCTGTTCACCCCGCAAAGCGTGATGTGTCTGATCTATTTAAATGGCTGGGTTGACTGATTCATTTCTCTCCCGCCCGATGCCTGGACCTTGGGTGGCTGCCATCGGGACGGAGGTGATGGATGTGGGGCTGGTCCTCCGGGCCCAGGGGGAGGCTCGTCTCCACAATGGAGAACAGAGCAAACCGGGCGCAAGACGCCCGATTGGCGCTCTCTTTATTATTAAACGAGCGCACACATTCTGCTCGCTCTCCAGTTTTTCCTTTTTATGCCCGATAAACACACTGGAGCTGCCCTGGAGGCAGTAATTTCCTATTGAGAACGCGCACCTTCGTGAAAGTTTTGCCTAAGCCTTGCTGATGCTCCCGCCTCCAGGTCCCTGGCAGGTGTCTTGCTGTTGGTCAAACTGAGCATGAATTTCCCCTTCTGAGCACCCCTGCCCTGCCACCGCCCCTACCCACAGAGGGCCCTGAGCCTGGGCGCCCTCAGCCACTCTGGGACCTTCCCCCCCCCCGCCCCGCCCCCAAACACCGCAGCGCTGGAGACGGGGCTGTGTTCACAGCTGCAGCTGTTGCGTGTGATCGTCTTTTTCCAGGCCGGGGTTTCATCTCCTTTTATAACCTGGCTCTGGCCACCAGCCTCCTGCCCTTTCTGGCGACCACTTGTTAGAGTGGCTAAACAGATTTTTTTAAAACACTAACAAAACTATCTGGACGCAGCAGCATAGTTACTAAGCAAAAGGAACAGGGCTCCATTTCGTACCCAGAAATCCCGAAGCCCATGTGGCCGCCCATCCTTTCGAGGTCCAGCAGGGAGATGGCATTTGAGGACACGGGGGAGTGGCGTGAGCACCTGCTTCCTCCCAGCGTCAGGCATTGATTCATCTTTTGGTGGGAACCAGGGGCCAGTGCCCTACTGGCTGTTGATTTTTCTCTTTCCCCAGCAACTTTCCCAAGGGCTCATCCTGTGACACCGAGGAAGAAAGTCATTCAGTGTCTCTGGCCATTCACGAGCTGAGAGATGGACACCTCGGTGCTGGTGTATGAAACGGGTGGTGCGGGGCAGCGGCTCTCGCTGCCTCGCTGGGGCCGACTTCTTGCTGCCCGCCTTCTCCGGCCGTGTCTGCTCGGGGACAGAAACCAGGCCGAGAGCCGGGAACATTCAGCTTTTTGTTGTGAGGAGGAGAGAATTAGAAAGTCAAATGCTCTTATGGACCGGCAGCCAAGAGAAGGGGGCAGGGAGGCTGGAGGGGCCTGGCGGAGGCTTGTCCGCAGTCGCAGGGCTTGTCCATCCTGAGACTGCGGCAGGAGGGAGGGGGCGGCCAGGGGCTGGCCGAGGCCCTGCTGCCACCACCATACTCTGGTCCCGAGGCCAGTGGGTGGAGCCAACCAAAGGGAGACCGGTTGAGAAAGTGCCAGCTTGCGAAGGGCACTGGATGCCAGGCAGAGAAGTCGGCAGTGCCAAGCGAAGGCCTCTGGAGTGCTGGTTATGGCTCACTTTCTACACTAACACCTCCTCGCTGTGGCCTTATCTGAGAGCAAGCTGTGCTTCCTAAGTGACTTCTGAAGGACTGAAGCTCCTCCCCCAAACTTTAAAAATTGACCTACTTGGTGTGTCAAGCTTTAAAAAAAAATTGTGGTAAAATACTGATAACATAAAACTTACCATCTTAACCATTTTTAAGTGCACTGTTCAGCGGCGTTAAGTATATTTACATTATTATTGTGCAACCATCACCACCATCTATTTCCAGAACTTTCTTCATCATCACAGCTGAACCTTCGTTTGTTTCCATGAAACACTAACTCCCCAGCCCTGGCAACCACCATTCTGTCTTCTGTCTTCTGTCTCTATTAACTTGACCACTCTAGGTACCTCATGTAAGTGGAATCATACAGTATCTGTTCTATTGTGATTGGCTTATTTTACTTTACATAATGTCCCCACGGTTCATCCATGTTGTAGCATGTGTCAGAATTTCCTTTATTTTAAAGACTAATTAACTTCCTGTTTTTCATGCATAGACCATATTTTGTTTATCTCTCTGTTGATGGACATTTGGGTTTCTCCCACCTCTTGGCAATTATGCATAGTGTTGCTATGAATATGGGTGTTCCTCAAGCTCTCTTTTACAAATAACTATTGAAAAGTGTTTTTTCTTATGTCAGAAGTATATTCATTTAAAAACATTTTAAAAATGTAGGCGAGCATGGCCAGTGTGGCTCAGTGGTTGAGCGTTGGCCTATGAACCAGGAGGTCATGGTTCGATTCCCAGTCAGGGCACATGCCTGAGTTGTGGGTTCAGTCCCCAGTGTGGGGCGTGAAGGAGGCAGCCAATCAATTTTCTCTCTCATTGTTGTTTTCTGTCTCTCTCTCCCTCTCCCTTCCTCTCTGAAATCAATAAAAATATATAAATAAATAAATAAATAATAAGCAAGTTAACATCAAAATTGCAAATAAACTAGAACAGCCATCATTGAGAACCGCCTGAAGACTAGCTGAACAGAAGTCCTGTAACTAAGAACATACAGAAGAAGCCACAGCAAGACTAGTAGAAAGGGCGGAGATGCAGAAGGGGCTGGTTCCACATCCATGTGTGGTGGTTAAAAATTGGGAGGGAGATCTCAGATGTGGAGGTCCCCCTGAGGAGCTAGGGATCTCAGTCCCACCCTGGCCCTCCACCCCAGGTTCCAGTGCCAGGAAGAGAAGTCTCCGTAACTTCCGGCTGTGAAAACCAGTGGAGATTGTGGCTGAGTGAGATGAGGGCTTCTGGAGCTCCAGGTGTTTCTCTTTAAGGGCTCGCTGTGCATGAACTTACTCTGACTCACTCGCTCTGAGCTCCAGCACTGGGGCAGCAGCTTGAAAGGTCCAGGGACATATGGGGAGGAACTGAATTGTCTGGCATCAGGACGAGGGCTGGAGAGGCAGCTTTCTCCAGGCAGAAGTGCTGGCAGAAGCCATTGTTCCTTTGCTGAGCCCTCCCACTGCAGATGCAGGTGGTGCCATATCTGAGTCTCTACAACCTGGCTAACACCATTGTCTCCCACTGCCCCCTTCCTCCCCTACTCTGTATTCCCTGAGACCCTGCCTCACCCAACTTGCAGGCCCACCCAAGCCCCTTCCAGTGGCGTTTCCATACAAACGGCCTGTCTTCACTCATGCAGCAGATTTCCCTAAAAGCTCTCAGAGGTCCACATACCCACAACAAGCAGCATCTGGCCCCAGCATGCCCTGCACTTCTTTGCTAAATAGCCCCAAGCCCTGCACTAGGGGCAGCCGGCTTCCATGCGTAGCTTGTGCTCTCCCGAGGGGTACTTCCAAGTCCAACACAAGTGACAACCATCTGCAGATCGCTCTGTAGCTCATGCTGGGTGGCTGTGGGCAGGGCACAGGCAGCGGCTGACCTTGTCCTGTACCTCCCTGGAGGCCCAGAGCCAGCACACTGAGTGCACAGCTTCAGACCACATTGGAGTACCACCAACCACCTCCACTAGTGACACGCTCAAGGGGCAGACTTGGTAGGCACCAGAGCCTTCTGAAGTGAGTGAGTCCTGCTGAAGCGAGTCTGCACAACAGCTCCTCCCTTGTATTTGCAGCTGGTCCTCACAGTGGATCAGCCGAGGGAGGGGGGAGGTTATCTCTCTAATTGACATGCCAACAGCAATTAAGGTTCAGTTACAACAGGAGGGTGCAGACATCCCACACGAGGGCACACCTGGAGCACCCCGCTTGGGTGACTGACTGACTGGGGAGGCTGTGCCACTGTGCCCCATAGGACATTTACTATGTAAGGCCACTCGACCAAGATTGAGAGACGTAGCAGCTCTATCCAATACATAGAAACAAACATGGTGGGGGCAGGGGAGGCGCAGCCAAAATGAAGAGACAGAGAAACATGTCCCAAATGAAATAAGACAAAGCTCCAGAAAAAGAACTAAACAAAATGGAGACAGTTAAAAACGCTGGTTATAAGGATGCTCAATAAACATAGGGGAAGAACACTAGGGGTGGTGAACACACCGTAAAATACACAGATAATGTACTATACAAATGTACTGGAATCTGCATAATTTTATTAACCAATGTCACCCCAATACATTCAATAAAAAAGAAAATAAAAATTTTAGGAGCTTACTTGAGGAGTGCCAAACTCGGAAGTGGTTAGGAGCTCTCCACGAATAAGAGCTCAGGGAGAGACTTCTATAGAAAAAAGGCAGGAGCAAGGCAGGGAAAAAGAACATAGGAGAAGAACAGATCAACTTGGCAAGAACTTAGGGAGATAGGAAACATAAAAATGGAGATAGAAAACATAAAAAAGGGCCAGTCAGAAATGAAGAATGCAATAACTGAATGAAGACTGCACTAGAAAGAATCAACCATATATTAGCTGAAGTAAAGGATCAAATCATCAATTTGGAAAATAAGGAGGCAAACCAATCAGAACAGCAAAAATTAAAAAAAAAATAATAAGAGACCTCTGGGACAACTTCAGACCTATCGACATCAACGTAATTGGGTGCCAGAAGGATAAGAAAGAGAGCAAGGGAGTGAGAACCTATTTGTAAAAATAATGACAGAAAGCATCCCTAAATTGGGGAAGGAAATAGACACACAAGTCTAGGAAGCACAGAGAGTCCCAAAGAAGATGAACCCAAAGAGGCCCACACCAAGACACATCATAATTAAAATACCAAGGGTTAAAGACAAAGAGAATCTTAAAAGCAGTAAGAGGAAAGCAGTTAGTTACCTACAGTGGACCTCCCATAAGACTGTCAGCTGATTTCTCAACAGAAACTTTGCAGGCCGCAGAATTGGCATAAAATATTCCAACTGATGAAAAGCAAAGACCTACAACCAGGATTACCCAGCAAAGTTATCATTTAGAATCAAAGGGCAGATAAAGAGCTTCCCAGACAAGAAAAAAAATAGTTCATCACCAGTATTACAAGATAAGCTAAAGGATCTTCTTTAAAAGAAGAAAAAAAGAAAGATAACAATATGAGTAATCAAATGGCAGTAAGCACATATCTATCATCCATTACTTTAAATGCAAATGGATGAAATACTTTAATCAAAGGACACAGGGTGGTTCAATGCATAAGAATATAAGATCCATACATATGGTGTCTATAAGAGACTCCAGATCAAAAGACACTCACAGATGGAAAGTAAAGGAATAGAAAAAGGTATTTTATGAAAATGGAAACAAACAAACAAAAAAGCTGGGGTAGCAATACTTATACCAGACAAAATAGGCTTTCAAACAAAGGCTACATCAAGAGACAAAGAAGGATACAGCAGTTTTACTTCTGGCTATTTATCCACAGAAACCCAAAACACTAATTTGAGAAGACATGTATTCATATGTTCATTGCAATATTATTTACAATATGGAAGCAATCTAAGTGTCCATTGATAGACGAATGGATAGAGATGATTTGGTACATATATACAATTTGGTACATATATATAATGGAATGTTACTTGGTCATGAAAAAGAATGAAACCTTGCCATTTGCAACAACATGGATGGACCTAGAGGGTTTTGTGCTTAGTAGAATAAGTTAGAGAAGGACAAATACCTATGATTTCACTTACATCAGAATCTAAAGAGCAAAATTAACAAATAAAACAGAAACAAATTCATAGATACAGAGAAAATTTTGAAGGTAGCCAGTGGTAAGAGGGAATTGGGGGCCGGGTGAAAAAGGTAAAGGGATCGAGAAACACAAATGGATAGTTACAGAATAGTCATGGGGGTGTAAAATATAGCATTAGGGAATATAGTCAATGATATTATAATAACTATGTATGTCAGATGGGTACTAGATGAATCTGGGTGATCACTTCATAAATTATATAAATGTCTAATCATTGGGTTGTATGCCTGAAAATATAATATTGTGCATCAAGTGTAATAAAAAAATTAAAAAAATTATTTTAAAAAGAAAATAGGTTATTTAGTGCCAATTACAGGTCATTCAATTCTGTAAAGCTCTAAACATTATATGTTGTAATAATTATCAAAGATGAAAAGGGCAACTACGTAATAAAGTTGGAAATTGGAGAGCAAAAAAAAAATATGTAGACAACTTAAAAGAAAAGAAATCACCCGTAATCTCATTATCCAGAGCAACTTTTGGTGTGTATGTTTCCATTTTGATATACGTAGCTCTGTTCCACCTTCAGTGCATATATACATTCCATTTCTAAGAACAGGATTTTATGTTCAGGCCTACACTCTTTTGTAACTTGCTTTTCTCAACTTACTGATGTGTTGATGCTCTTGCAGTAACGTAATTTTGATAATTGCTTAGCGTTTCAGCACATGAATGTACCACACATCCTAACCAGTTTTTCTCTGCTTTTCCAGTTTTTCCCTGTTACCAACAGCTCGTGAGGCGCATCCTTGGAGCCCAACCTCTTGTACATGTGTAGTCCTTTCTTTGGGATAGATTCTTAGAATCACAGTTGGTGGGTTCATCTTTTGAGTCTTTGACACATACTGGCAAATTGCTTGTCAGATGAGTTTTACTTATTTGCATCTTAATCAGCAGCGCGGAAGGGTAGTGCTTTCCCCACCCCTTCACAGATACTGAGTATTATCACTCACAAATTCTTGGCCAATTTGAATGGTAAGAAATAGCATCTTGGTTTAAAAAGTGCACGTTTCTTTGAACATTTCAAAACATGTTTGTTAGCCGTCTGTATTCTTTCTTTCGGGAGTTGCTTATTCATACCGTTTGTATATTTTTCCACGGGGGTGGATTAATATTTTCTTATTAATTTGTAGGAAGCCTTTGTATATCAAGGATGTAAATTGTTTGTTCTGTCAGTTACAGACAGTGTTACCACAGTTTGTCCTTTGCTCCTCAGTTTTGCTACTAGTGTTTATTGACATGAAAATGCTTTTATTTTCTTGCAGAGATATTTCTAAGTGTTTTCTTTCTAAGTTCTGCATTCGGTGTCATTCTTAGTGACTACGCTTCTCTAACATGTTATAGATATTCATCTACATTTTAGTTTATTCTAACACTTTCAAACTTACATTTTGAATAATTTTCACACTTAAATCTTGAATTCATTTCTAATAGGATCTGATGTCTCATGTGAGGTAAAGAATCCAACTCTATATTTTCTCAACATTGTCCTTCTCCTACTGATTCAAAATGCTCCCTTTGTCATCTGTTAATTCTCACATATTCTTGGTTCTGTTTCTGGAGTTCTTTCTGTCCAATGATATGAATCTCTGTTCTTATGCCAATTCCACGCTGTTTTAATATTTTAATTATTTTAGGGCATGAATCCCATGATTACAAAATTTCTTGGCTGCTCTCTTCCATTTTATTTCCAAATGAATTTTAGAATGATTTGGTCAACTTGGAAAAAAATTCCTCTGTGATTCTGATTGAAATTGCATTAAATCTGTAGGTGAATGTTGAGGGAATGGGAATCTTTATAGCATTGGATCTGCTCCGCTGGGACTTCAGTATGCCCATCAGAGGTTCACATGGTTTTCTTATATAGGTAGGTCCCTGTACATTTCTTAAGTTGACACCTGGGCATTTTGAATTGTTTGCAGTCCAGGTGAATGCTATCTTTCCCCAGTATATTTCCTAGTTGTTTGCTGTTGGTATATATAAAGAAATGGACTTTCATGTATGTTATTATTATTACAAGAGGCCCAGTGCACAACATTTGTGCACTGGGGGGTGGGGGGAGGGCCTCAGCCCAGCCTGTGCCCTCTCTCATTCTGGGACCCCTCAGGGGATGTCTGCCTGCCACAGAGGCGGGAGAGGCTCCCACCACCACCGCTGTGCTCGCCAACCATGAGCCTGGCTTCTGGCTGAGCGGTGCTCCCCCTGTGGGGAGGGCACTGACCACCAGGGGGCAGCTCCTGCAATGAGCGTCTGCCCCCTGGGTGGCAGTGCGCATCATAGCGACCGGCCTTTTGACAGTTTGGTCGATTTGCATATTAGGGTTTTATTATATAGGATTTTGTTAAACCTCACCTGAGGATCTTTTTCTCCCATTGATTTTTCAGAAAGGGTGGGAGGAAGAGGGAGAGGGTGAAACAGAGAGAGAAACACTGATGTGAGAGACACATTGATTGGTTGCCTTCTGCACACACCCTGACCAGGGCTGGGGGTTGAGCCTGTAACCGAGGTACGTGCTCTTGACCAGGATCGACTCTTTGACCCTTCAGTCCCAGGGCTGATGCTCAAACCACTGAGAAAAACTGACCAGGGCAATTTCTCATGTATTTATTTAGTAATCGTCCTGCTTTCTGAACTGAGGAGCAGTCTTCCTGGGTTTTATGGTAGTCCGTTATAGCATCCCCCTAGCATCTTCTGTCTGTTTCTTTTCAATGCTTTCTGTTGTTCATTCTCTTTTCTTGTCTTATTGCATTGGCTATACCATCCAGAACAACTTTAAACAATAAGAATGACAGGAGGCACCTTTGTCTTAATTCTGAGTTAAGTGGGAATGTCCCCAGTGGTTCAAATGTCTCTGCTTAAAGAGTGTTAAGCTAATTTTATCTTGATGTTTCAGAGGCATTGTTAGCACATAATCAAACATCATTTTATAATGCAGTAATATTGCCAGGGATAAATGGGTGTTACATATCTATTTGGCTATGGGCCCCAAACTGCTATTTTTCTCACATTTCCATTCTCTTTCTCTTGGATTAGTGACCTACTGAAACTTTCCTAGTATCTTTTCTCTTGTTCGAAAGCTGTTATCAGTTATTTCTGCTATCATTGGATCTACTTCCAAAAGTTATTCCTCTCCCCCTTCTTTCTTTCTTTTTTTTTTAAATCATTGTTTTAATTGAGTGTGGAAAACATTTTAAGCATTACAAAAGTAAAAATTCAAAAGCAAAAAAAATCCAAACATTATAATAAACAGGATCTCCCTCTCACACCAAATCCTTGCTCACTTTGAGAAAGGCAACATTTTGTATCTTTCCAGATATGTTCAATGCATATACCAGGACATATATGAATATATATCTTTGTATTTTTTTTACACAAACAGAATCACACTATTCATACAATTAAGTGCTTTTTTCACTTAATATAGTGTTTCAGTCTTTCTAAACCAGCACATATGAATGCAGGCAACATTATTTATACAGTCCTCAGTATATTTAGATTTTTCCAGTCTTTTGCTGTAACAAAAACAGCTACAGTGAACATCTGTATAAATATAAGTCTTTGCTCTCCTTTGCTGATTTTCTGTTCCTCATCTACTTACTCCCTCCTCCCCCCTCCCCTCTCTCCTTGCCTCCCTATCTATTCATCTATTACAACATTCTATAAGGAACATCCTAGATGTAGATTTGTATAAATTCGTAATTTATTTATAATAAGTTCCTACAGGTGAAAATTTCTGGGTCAAAGGATAAGCATATTTTCTATTTAAATTTGCTTTCCAAAAAGATTAAAGCAATCGTGTTTCTACCAAAAATATATGAAAATTCTTCAGACTCTTGCCCACAACAGTTATTATTAAAAATGTTTTGCATGTGTATTAGGTAAAATAATGATCACATATCATATTTGCAAAGGTTGAATTGCTTTTTTCTCAATTTAATATCTGTTATTTTTCAAATATTAAACGGTGTAGAAAAAATAAGAAAAAGTTATTGAGTAGTCCTTTTTGACTGAGAAAAATCACCACTTATGTTTTGATGACAGTCCTTCAAGACTCCGCGCTGTATGTAATTGTGCATACGTTTTACCCTGTGCCGTTTAGGGACTGCATTTTCTGCTCAGCAATATGTCATAAATATCTGAACTGGCCAGTAAATAGCTCTACATCATCGTTTTAATGGCTATGGATTTCTAGAATTCATGTAAACAACTCCCTTTGTCTACCTTTTGATGCAAATAATATTATTCCGTTGGGGCATTTGCCATTTAATGATGCTGGTGGGTGGGTGTGTTTTTTTAATCCAAAGGTTAACTTTTATGACATGTCGGTATCTTTCTTCAAAGGTTTTTGCCTCTGTCATTTCTCCTGCCAAACTGAAACTTGCTCTAGCCATTTAACCTCCACTTCCTCAGCCTGTTGTAGCTCCTGCTGTTCCCCACCTGGAGGGCCTTCCCTGCCAGTTTCCAGTTGTTGAGATGCCCTATCCATTGTTCCGAGCCCGCCTCAAACTTCTCTTCCTCCATGAAGCCTCCTTGGTTCTCTATAAGCAGGCATTTTTTTCTCCACTCAACTCATCATGTCCTGCTTACATTATGTTCATGTCTTGCTGTTACGCACCACTTGGGCCTGCTCGGGCGCCACTTGTTACGGCCACGCTGGGCCTGCTCGGGCGCCACTTGTTACGGCCAAAGGTGATCCTGGGGGGGGGGGGGGGGGTGAAAGGATTGAGAAAAGACAGACAAGAGAATAATAGCTGGGTCTCGGTGGGGACGCTGCCTCCCTGATGAGGAGACAGCGCCAGCGCCCACAAGCCGTGTCTTTATTTTATAGCAGATGCCACGAGGCAAAGTAGGGGCGTGATCACGTTGTTTACAGCATTCTCGTGAGTTTCAACCTCACTCAACTACATGCACCTGAACTCTAGCACAAGGCACGTGGGGCCACGTGTTTGGACCATCGGTTCAAGCTTACAAACACAGCTGTTGGCTATAATTGTGCTGGGAGGGCCCTGCCCTCCAGCTGGGACTTGCACGTGGCAATGAGAGGACCCTGTCCTTTCATTAGTCCGAGGCTTGAACCTGTCCAAAACACTCTAGCCGCGCCCCACAGCTTGCAACGTGTATCACATTTTTCCTAACAGTCACGTTCTTGTAGACCAGTGGTTCTCAACCTTCCTAATGCCGCGACCCTTTAATACAGTTCCTCATGTTGTGGTGACCCCCAACCATAAAGTTATTTTCGTTGCTCCTTCATAACTGTAATTTTGCTACTGTTATGAATCGTCATGTAAATATCTGATATGCAGGATGTATTTAGGAGACTCCCAAAGGGGTCGCGACCCACAGGTTGAGAACCGCTGTTGTAGACCATACGCTCTTTGAGGGCTGGGACCGTCTTCCATGTCTCTGACTCAATGCTTGGCGCATAGCAGGGCCTCAGTAAATACTTGCTGGATGGAGTCAGATTGACTTCGGGTAGACCAACAGATCAAGCCTAGCTCAGGGAGTTGATTGGCATGATTCTTGAGCAAGACCAGACATGGGTTACTCCTAGTTCCTGTACTGATTGCGGAATTCTCCATATTTGTGGTTTGTTGTTCCTAAGAATTGCACACTTGTTATTTGTTGGCTTTTACACATGCCGACCCAGTGACATCTGGCTCTCTTGGCAAAAGGCCTGGCCCTTGGGACACTGTTCTGAGCAAACAATGCTTGAGGAGCAGGCCAGTCGTGTCGAATCCAGGCCAGGACCCGTGACAGCGACCTGGCCAGGTGAGCGGAGAACTTACCTGGATTTTATCATGAGACCTGGCCGCCTGGGAGGCATGGAGACGGCCTTGTGAGGCATTGAGAACCCAGCTGTGTCTTCTTATTGGGAGGTTTGTGAGCTGTCCCTCAAACGTAAGAGAAAATAATAGACATGACAAGATGCCCAACTTCCTTGGTCGTCAGGGAAGTGCAAATTTAAAGCCACCAGGCACTTTCACTGCATATCCACCCAAATGGTTAAAATGAAAAAGAGAATATCAAGTATTGGCTAAATACTCTGCTGGCAGGATGTAAAGTGGCACAATTATTTTGGAAGATTGTTTGGCTTTTTCTACTAAAGTGGATACGTGTACACATAGGACCCAGCAGTTTCTACTGCCAGATGAGTACCCATAAGAAATGTGTACCTGTGCTACCAAGAGACATAGAAACACTGTCTGTAAGAGTTCCAACCTGGACTCTAGTCATCAATACCCATCCACCATAAAATAGAAGAACAAAATGGGAGCACCATCCAGGGGGATGCCGTACAGGAATGAGTGTGAATAACCCACAGCTACATGCAACAGCAGCCTGCACCTCACAGACCTGATGCTGAGTAAAAGAAGCCAGACGCATACGATGTGATTCCACTTATGTAAAGTGTAGAAACAGGCAGACTAAGCGAATGCATGCTGTTAGGAGACAGGATATTGGTTTCCCTGGTTGGATGGAGGGTAGTGGCGGTCTGGGGTGGTGGTGACATGAAGGGCCCTCTGGGGGGAGTGGCTCTTGATCTGGGTGTCGTTACACGGAATTTTCCATGGAGAGTACACCTACCTGAGCAATTTTCTGACCAATAGTATGTGTCAAGAACACGTTAAGAAGTCATTGACAGGGTATGTATCCAAAAGAATTGAAAGCGGGGACTTGAGTAGATATTTGTGCACCCATGTTCATAGCAGCATCATGCACATTAGCCAAAAGGTGGAAGCAACCCAAGTGTCCATTGACAGATGAATGGAAACACGCACACACTAATATATACACATGCGTGCATGCAGTGGGATATTATCCAGCCTTAAAAAGGAAGGAAATTCTGACACATGCTATTCATGGAGGAGCCTTAAAGACATTACGCTTAAGTGAAATAAGCCAGACACAAGAGGATAAATACTGCGTGATTCCACGTATGTGCGGTTCATAGAGGAGTCCAATTCAGAGAGAGAGAGTCGTAGAGTGGTGGCCGTTAGGGGCTGGGGCGGGGGTGGGGGGCGTGGGGCGGGAGGAATGGGGAGGTTAGTGTTTAATGGGTATGAAGTTCCCGTTCGGGAAGATGAAAAAGTTCTGGGGATGACATGGTGGTGATGGTTGCACAACAATGTGAATGTACTTAATGCCCCTCAGTTGTGACATTAAAAAATGGTTAACATGGTAGATGCTGCCGTGTATATTTTACCAAAATAAAAAAGTAAACGGTTACAAATAATTATTGACAGCACAATGCCAGCTCTGACGAGGGCCCAGGGAGAAGAAGCTCTGGCAGGCAGTGCCGCCGCTGAGCGCAGGGAGGGAGCTTGGGCGAGAGGGGCTCTGAAAACGCCCCGATGGGTGGAGAAGGCCCCGTGCGACCTTGGAGGTAACAGTGGGGTCAGAATCATCGGGCGAGCAGGCCGGCATGTCGAAACTGGCACATTTGAGGGTGCTCGTGCCAGCCGGAATGAACTCCTGTCTCGCTGGCCCAGCACCCCGGTCTGGCTGGTTTCTGAGCTCAGAGCAGCATTCCCGGCAGGTCCTGGAGACAGGAGGCTTCAGGAGGCATTTGGCCTGTGGACGGGCAGGAACTCCCATGTGGGACCGTTCTGTGGAGAGAGAGGTTGGAACCACAGTCCTGATGTGCCAGCAGGGCCCGCTGCCCACAGGGCATTTCAGTCAGAGTCACATTCCTCTGCCCTGCAGGGCCAGGCCCGGATCACAGTCAGTGCCTCCAAGTGGGGCAAGGGTGGGGGACTTGTCGCCAGGGCTACTGTGGCAGCAGAGGCCCTGCTGACCGTGTGGGTCCCGGGGAAGCACCCTGGCCCCGGGGCCCGTGGGGGGCCGAGCTCATGCTTCCCGTCTGGGGCAGAACCCCGGGCAGCTGTGCGGCCAGGTGTTCTGTTCTGAGTGTCCACTTGGGAGTGGGAGGCACCGTGTGCACTCTTTTACCAGCAGGGACAGGGTTCCCAGAAAAGGCTCCTCCTGACACCTGGACTTCTGGGCCCGCCTCCGGCTGGTCAGCTCAGGCCACTCTGTCTGCCTGGGCCTCGGAGGTCGGCTCTCCCTCTCCCCAGCCCCACCCAGGCTTGTCTTGGAGGCAGCCAGCCGCCGCCTCTCTGGGCCTTCGCTGGAGGATCTGGAGCCCGGAAAGGCTTAAGAACATTTTTGGGCCGAGGAAAGAATGTTCTCAGTCGGCAGGTGGATGTAGGTGGCATTCACCCAGAATAATTTTTCCTGCTCTGATAGTTTTGTTATAAATCTATGGAGACGTGGGAGTTCCTCAATAATACCCCTGCCTTCTGCACGGAGAGAGGGGTGGGGCAAGGGCTCCAGGCTAAGGAGAAACAGAGTTCGCCCCTAAAAGGTTTTTTTTGTTTTTGTTCTCTCTCCCCCTTCCTCCCTCCCTCCCTCCCTGCCTCTCTCCTTCTGTACCTTTCTCTTTCTATACCCACAACCCTTTCCTCCATGCTGTTGATGGAGAACAGCCAACCTGTCCCTGGGTCTTCAGGAACTGTGGGAATCCCCTACCCCACCCCATGGGTGGGAGAGAAAAAAGGAGGGGCCACACAGAGAAAAAGCAGAGAGGGTTGAAGAGAAGGAAAAAGAAATGAATGAATGATGAGTAGACATGTCCTAGTATTCTGATCAAAGCATGCTAGTCTGGGCGGCGGGTGGGGGTGGGGTGGGAGGGACAAGAAGCTTTCTAGATCAGCGGTTCCCAAAGTGTGGCCCGAGGATGCCTCAGCACCCCTGGGAACTTGTTAGCAAGGCAAATTATTGGGCCCCCCTCAGACCCACTGAATCAGAACCTGCATTTTAATAAGACTCTCCAGGTGATTCACATGAGAAGCCCTGAATGGGCCACACTTCCTGGCCCAGAGAGGTGAAGTGCGTGTCTGTGATCCCACAGGTGCTTAATTGCAGAGGTGGGACTTTCTACCTGCTGTGTAGGTGAGATGGGGCAGAGTTAGGACCTGACTCTTGGTACTAAGGATTTGTCTTTCCATTTGCATTTTGTATCCTGGAGACAGAAGTTTTGTGTGAGCTATTACAGAAGGACTAGAGGCCCGGTGCACAAAATTTGTGCACGGGTAGGGTCCCTAGGCCTGGCTGGTGATTAGGGCCAATCAGGTTTCCAGCCTCCCCACCTCTCCGCCTCCTCCTTCCCTCGCTGACTGCGCACCACCATTGCTGCCGCTGGTCGCCCGCCATGTTCCGTGCTGCCCCCTGGTGGTCAGTGCACATCATAGCAAGTGATCAAACTCCTGTTCTCCTGGTCAAACTCCCGAGGGGACACTTTGCATATTAGCCATATATATATGGTAGAATTGTGAAGATGGAGACCTGCCTCAGAGTTAACTCAGAGCTGAATTCCCGAAATGCTGTGGGCTTGGTTCTGATCACCAATTTGCCATCTAGTTGCTGACATTTCAAAACATACTTTGTTCTGTCATCATCATCACAGCACTGACCCTTTTTCAGGCGTTTACTGGGATCTATGCAGGTTATCTCACTTGTCACACCAACCACACACTTCAATAAAGCTGAGGAAATCAAGGCTCGGGAAGAGAGGTGATGTGCTCTCAGTCACTCCTGTAGATGAAGGAAGAGAAGGAATTTGGACCAAGGCCCATGTGACTCCACCATCACACTTATTTACACTGGGGATGTTAGGTGAAGCTGTAGCACATTTTGTATTTCTGACATTGTCCAAATTTTATGGTTCTGGTGCAGAAGTTGTCCTGATAATTGCCAAATCTGTTCAGTTATTATTACCATATGTTACCGTTTATGAAGACATTTTATAGTATAAATGCTAATGTCTGTATCAGTTTAAGTTTCCATATGCATTTTAATTGTATTTTAATTATAAAGGCTGGAACGGAAATTCTGTATATTTCAGCCAGTTGAGAGAAAAGAATCCTAAATGCTCAAGTAAGTGTGATTTATGCTGTTGCCAAAAATAACCAAAGTGAAGGACATATGGACACTATCTCCTTAGTTATGATTGTTTGCAGACTATACATTTGAAGAGAAAGAGAAAGTCTGGAGTGGGGAGGAGTCCTGAGTAAACATGTGGACACTGGATGAGATTTGTGGCTCATTCAGCTGGGAATGGGATGTAGACGGCCAGGGGAGGGCTGACTTGTCCCTACTTCCCCACAGGTTAGGGTCACTTGGTGATTGATTTATTGTTCTTTTAACTTATGGTGGGGGGTGCTTGGCAAACTATGGTCCATGGGTAAAATCCAGCCAGCCAGCTATGTTTGTAAATAAAGTTTTATTGGAACACAGCCACACTCAATTGTTTGCATACTCTCCATGGCTGCTTTCACACCACAAGGGCAGAGTTGAGTTACTGAGACAGAAAACAGTATGGCCTGCAAAGCCAGCAATGTTCACAATCTGGTCCTTTACGTTAAAAAGTTTGCCAAACCCTGGCCTAACATTATCTTTTGGATGTTTTCTAACTTTTCTTTCTGCTGTGTGTCATAAATGCTTGAAACTCATTTATTCATTGGTTAATTTATTTGCCAAATATGGGTTAATCGTAGTGGCAAGAAATCTTAGCACAGGGACTGTGGGCTCATGAGAAAAACCATGTAGTCAAAGACCATGGGCTTGATAATAAGAAACATTCGTTGAACTTGCCATGGTCAGGGTTCTTAGCTACAAATAACAGAATCCACTAACTCAGTGGTTGGCAAACTCATTAGTCAACAGAGCCAAATATCAACAGTACAACGATTGAAATTTCTTTTGAGAGCCAAATTTTTTAAATTAAACTATATAGGTAGGTACATTGTTATTAACTTAATTATGGTACTCCTAAGGCATAGGAAGAGCCACACTCAAGGGGCCAAAGAGCCGCATGTGGCTCGCGAGCCGCAGTTTGCCGACCACGGCACTAACTCAAGCAGAAAGGGATTCATTTAATCATTTAGATAACTCTCAGAATTGTTGGGAGGGCTGAAGAAAATGCTTCAGATCAACAAAGCACCCCAAGAACAAGCCACCAAGGGAACTGCTGCCTGCCACAATCAGGAAGTGTCAGACCCCAGTAGTGGAGCCATCTCTGCCAGCTCCGGAACCACACCTTCCACATAGCTCATCCCATGGAACCATGCCCCACCTTGCCTTTGCCCTGGCTGTCTCCCTGCTGATTCACATTAAACCCTAATTGGCAAAGCCCAATCACACACAAAACCTAGCTGCAAGGGAGTCTGAGAAGGGTTTCCAGCTCTCCAGCCCCTGGATGTTGATCCGACAGTCCGCAGCCACACAGCCACTACCTCTGTAGTTTTGCCTTGAAAGATAGAGTGTTCCTTTACTTCTATATTAAAATTTGAGAACTAAGCCATTATTAAGTAAACATAGCAAATGAGACTGGCCCAGAATACCCAAGTGAGCAGGAGTAGGGACTATGGAAGTTATTGTCAGACCCATCTCCCAATCCCACCTATTTATCTTTCTTTTTTTTATTCCATCAGTTCTATTTGTCATATATCTAGAATTCATTATATAAATCTTTCAAAATAATTAGATTTTACAAGGGTAGTTTCCCATTTAGCTCTAATTTCACAAATGTTTGACCCAGGAAACCATTTTTACAAATACATATGTTTTCTTATAAAGGTACTTTAATAAAGAAAATAAGTCTCTATATTTCTTACAGAAAGATTGATGCAGTTTTCCCCCATTTAATTATCATTGTAGATTTTCTATCACAGCATGTCCATCACACCCAGTAAACCAAATTACAATTTGCTGCTGTTTCTCCTTTTCAATCACTATTGAGAGTCACACTGTTAAGAGTTTTTAGGCTTCTTTTTCTAATCTTCCCTGATCTGAAAGAATTCGTGTATTTAGGCTAGAAGAGGTCATTTAAACAATACTCCTTCCAAATATAACTTGTATCAGGTTATATTTGGCTAATCACTGTGCTTGGTGAGTGACCTTTTCACTTCTCACTTAGGCTACAGCAGCTAGTAGTTTTATCCCCGCTGTATCAGCAAAAGGGGTGAATCCTTGCATTCCTAAGTTTTTAAACTGCAAAAGTGAAACCCTAGAAACAAGAGTTATCTAGAAATATTAAGAGAGCTAGAATATTGCTGTTGTTTAGAGAACACTTTTAAATTCGAGTTCTCACCCCAGATGGCACGGCTCAGTGGTTGAGCATCAACCTATGAACCAGGAGGTCACGGTTCAATTCCCGGTCAGGGTGCATGCCCAGGTTGTGGGCTCAATCCCCAGTGTGGGGCGTGCAGGGGCAGCCGATCGATGATTCTCCCTCATCATGGATGTTTCTATCTCTTTCTCCCTATCCCTTCTTCTCTGAAATCAATAAAAAAATGTATTTTAAAAAATTCAAGGTCTCTCCCAGGTTGAAGAAGACATAAAAGAAGTAAAGTTTAAGGATATGGCAGTAGTTTCATAAAATATTGAAAAACTGAAAAAGGTTAATCACTCGGGTCAGTGATGTGCCAGAAGATACGGACTCTGTTGCTGGCTGGGCTCAGTGTTGGACATCTGTGTATTCTCACGTGCCCAAGGCAAGTGATCACGTAGGCCAGGGGAATGTTATAGGTTACTGACCACGTTTACCTGAAGAGACAGGACCCACAAGGGGAAACATGTGGCATTCATTCCATTCCTTCACTGTTACTGAAGTGCGTGTCCACTTGGCAAAGCTCGTCTTGCTTTTCAGGTAGCGTGAGTGAAAACCAAGAGAAGAGCAGTGTTCTCCAGTCCTGTTCCCGAGTACTCAGCTCCAGTTAGCCAACCGTCTTGAAAAGATTCTTTTTAAAAAATATATATTTTATTGATTTTTTTACAGAGAGTAAGGGAGAGGGATAGAGAGTTAGAAACATCAATGAGAGAGAAACATCGATCAGCTGCCTCTTGCACACCCCCTCCTGGGGATGTGCCCGCAACCAAGGTACATGCCCTTGACCGGAATCGAACCTGGGACCCTTGAGTCCGCAGGCCGACGCTCTACCCACTGAGCCAAACTGGTTAGAGCTTGAAAAGATTCTTTAATTGAACCCTTGTCCAACAGGAGATTTAACAGTACTTGGGGACTGCAGCACGTCCCGTTCTCCTCTCTTTTATTTCTCCTCCTTATCTCAGTGTAACAATTATTATAGGTTTTGACCAAAGTGCTTCCGCAGTAGTTGGAAATGAGTTATTCTGTATTACCAGAAGTGTTCTGTCACCTTATAATGGGTCACATTTGCATAAGAACTAAGAGATGGTCAAAAAGTGTCTACTGTAGTGATTTTGCAAATTCAGTGTTGTGGTTGCATCCATCATTGTTCTTGTATCCTTTTTTTTAAATTTTATTTTAGAATGAGTTTATTTTTATTATAAAATGATGCTTCTTTTTACAAAAGAATTACAATGAGGACACTCTGAAATAACACAATTCATTGCAGCAAGTTGTCATCCTTTCTTAAAACACCATCTGTTAACACATTGTGCACCAGTAGTTTTATTGCTAGCTTTACCCAGTGGCTAGATAAGATTCTATTGAAGGAATACACAAGAAGTTTTACAAAGTATCATACTTTAAAAAGATATTAGCTTGTAAGAACAAGTAATAAATAACTTCAAAATGCAATGGGTGTTTAATGTTAAAGTGTGCCTATAACATTTATGTGAAACACTGTGTAATATGAAAACACGAGAGTGCCCCTGATCCGCCCACAATTTGTTAAGTTAGCCAGTTCCTCTTCACTCATCAGTGGTGCCTGCTCATTCCCCTCCTACTTATGGACATGAGCGATGGCTGTGGACAGTTCTAGGCCGTCAAGCAAACCCCTGCCATTGTAATCATGCCTTTTGAAATAATGGAGCTGCAGTTCTTGTGGGGACATCCCCACCTCTGGTTGGTTGATGACACCTGGATGTTCCGTGACATGCTCTTGCTGGTGCACTGTGTTCTTATCCAGGCCCGTGCTGCTGGGATGGGAGGAGCCAGCCCTGGGGCTCCTGGGCCCTGGCACCTGGGCACACAGGGCCCAGGGCAAGCCACACAGGAGGGGGTTCTGAGCAGCTGCAGAGATCTCAGTTGCTGGTACCCTCGCTGCGCCCCCTCCTCATTTGTCTTTCAAAGCCTCAGAGCCACCACCTTCCGGTAGAAGGAGGTGGAAGTCTCTGTCCTCTGGCATTTTCAGAACACTTTATCTCGCATATTCCATGTCTTTCTTTTAACTTTTTTTTTTTAAATAAGAGAACATCGTTGGTACAGTACCTTTGAGGTACCTCTCATTTTCCTGTTCATTCCATGAAACTCCCCTCTTCCCAGAGACAAATAGTGGAGCCGATTTATCTTTCCGTATTTTTCAATTTTGACTACATATGTGTGTCTGTGCACAACACAGAGGGTTGTTTATGAGTTAATGAGTTTATCTAAAGGCTGTCACACCAGATGTATCATTTTGCAATTTGCTGTGTTTTTGAGATGGATCCATGTTGCTTCATCAGGCTCTACTTCATTCATCTTTCAGGGTCCTATGACAGGACCTTGTATAAACAAGCTACAATTCATTTGTCCATTTCCTACTGAGGGCCATGCAGCCTGCCCCCCAGTGTTTTCTTACCGTAAACATTGCTGCCATCAGCAGCTCTGCCTGTGCTTCCCGGGGTCGTGTGAGATTTCTCCAGGATGGGCACCAAGATGCAGAATGGCTCGGCTATTTCCAGCACTTCTAGATCCTGTCAGATTGCTAAGATGAATCTCCAGTTCCCAACAGCTCTACATGGAAGTTTTCATTTCCCCATTTTAGCGAACACTGGACATTATCAGAGTTGTAGGTTTGTGCCAGTCCAGTGGCTGTATTGTTTACATTTGCATTGTTGTTTTGATGTGCATATGTCTGATTATTAGTGAGGTTGGCTATTCAGGTTTCCTTTCTGTAACGTGAACACTCATTGCACGTGTGTGTGTGTGTGTGTGTGTGTGTGTGTGTGTGTTCTGTTGGGTTGTCTCTTCTTGTTTATTTGTTGGTGTTCTTTATGTATTCTGGATACAATCCTTTGTTATATGTGGTGCCATTGTTTTCTCCTAGTCTGTCATTGTCATTTCCCCCTCTGTCCTCTGTGTCCTCTGACCTGGTTTTGCTTCATGCCAATGTTTGAATGAGGACAGAATGATGCTTCCCCACCATCGGAGCGGCTGGGCTCAGAATGTCAGCTTCTATATCAGTGAGAAAACCCGAAATCCCTTTAGCTGCTGCCCCGGGAGGTGGGCAGAGCAGAATTCCTTCCCTTCTCCCCACCTCCTCCATCTTTCTGAATCTAGGTGTGTTGGTTTCCCAGGGCTGCTGTGAGAGATTAACTCAGCCTGGTGGCTTAGAACAACAGACATTTATTTTTCCACAGTCAGGAGGCCAGAAACCCAAAATCAAAGTGTTGGCAGGGTCGGCTTCTTCTGGAGGCTGTGAGGGCGGATTTGGTCCGTGCCTCTCTCTTAGTGTCTGTGGCTGCTGGCAACGCTCGGAGACACAGAGCTCCAGTCTCTGCTTCCTTTTTCACACGGCCTTCCCTTCTGTGTGACTCTGTGTCTCCTCCTTACCCCAAATCCAGCATAATCTCCCATCAAGATCCTTAATTTAATCACGTCTGCAAAGACCCTGCTTCTACGTAGGGTCACACTCACAGGCACTGGGAATCAGGACATGGACATATATTTTTGGATGATTCAATCCACTACGTCAGGCAAACTCCATAGATCCCAGGGGACAACTAGCTAACAGCAGGGTGTCTGTGCTCATGTGTGAGTGTGTGGGGGGTGCAGTGCTGGGAGAGTGTAGAGGAGGAAGAGTATCTTCTGAGAGAGGCGTGTATTCCGCAGACAGGAAGAGCTGTGCTTGTTGGGCATGTAGGTTATCGGATTCATAGTCCCAGAAGACACAGTGGGAATAAAGGAAGGTGCCTCCTGGGGTGAGCAAGTATAAGCCATGCAGCACCTTGGAAGTGGCTGTTAACCTGTCCCTTGTGATGGAGCTGAGCAGGTGACTGTACCCCTGCAGAAGTGGGCAAGACGGAGCCAAGGGTGGGCTGCTCTGTCCCTTCCCAGATATTAAACTTTACAGATGCTGCCCTTTTGAAGGGAAGTAAAGGGAAAACAGATAGGACCTACTCAGAAAATAGAGCAGAACCAAGGAGACAGAATCGCACTGCTGACCCTCATTACTTGTGGAGTTCATATTTGCCACGTTACCCACTAACCTGTATTTGTAACCCCCAAAACTAAGACACGTGGTCCCTTCCCAGTGACCGTGGGCTGAGCAGGGCAGCTGGGAATCTGAGTCAGCGATGTGCACGTCCCCAGCTGAGGGGGAGCCGGGCCAGGCTCTGCCCTTTTGCTTCAGCTCGGTGCGTTTTCTGAACTTTTGTGCTTTTTCTTGAAGATATCACTGTTTAAAATGGCCCTGCGTGTATGACTCTGTCTAATGTCCCGAGGCACAAGAGGCTGTGATGTGCCTTACGGAGAAAAAAACATGTGTGTTAGATAGACTTCCTTCAGGCACGAGTTAGGCTGCTGTTGGCCATGAGTTCCATGCGAGCGAAGCAGCAGCGTGTGTGAAATAAGGTGTCTTTAACAGGAACACACATAAAACAAGGTTCAGTATTGATCAGTGTGTGGAAATGTGACCGGAGGCTTGCAGGAATCTAACTCTGCATTTCTCTTAGGAGCAGTGGTTCAGAATTTGCTAATAGGGTGTCCCCAGCAGCCTTGTCTATATATATAAAAGCCTAAGCAACCAAACGACCAAATGACTGGTCAACCAGTTGCTATGACGCACACTGACCACCAGGGGGCAGACGCTCAACTCAGGAGCTGCCCCTGGTGGTCAGTGCGCTCCCACAGCCAACCTCCCATGGCCCTTCCACCCCACCGGCCAACCTCTTGCATCCCCAATTGGCCCTGATCGGCCCCAATTGCTGGCCAGGCCGAGGGACCCCACCTAGGCACGAATTTGTGCACTGGGCCTCTAGTAGACTATAACTACCATGAATAATGAGGACCAACGGAATCTGAAAGATCCCACCTCTGGAGATGATTACACCTTAAGATCCAGGAGCAAATGCCCGGAAATTGGCACCCTCAGATGGCAAGAAGACACATTCTGTGTGCAAGCAAAGCCAACATGCTTCTCAGGAGAGGACAGTCTGAGATTAGAAGGCCTTGGGATAAGATGGAAGTGGAGATGGAAAATAGGGAAGGAATACAAGGAAACGAAAAAGTTAATGGCAGGATCAAAGTCCATACGGCACACAGTGAGGAGCAGAAAATGTGTCCAACACTAGATTCTTTAACTAGCTATAAAGTGAAATATGTATGATTCGGTTATTATGATATTGTGCCTTATTTATTGACTTAAAAGGAGTAAGGAAAAAAGCAGTATTTAAAATAGCATGAGCAGCCCTAGCTGGTTTTGCTCTGTGGCCTGTGGACTGAAGGGTTCCGGGTTCAATTCTGGGTGAGGGCACATTCCCAGGTTGCGTGCTCAATCCCCAGGAGGGTGCATGCAGGAGGCAGCCAATCAATGATTCTCTCTCATCATTGATGTTTCTATCTCTCTCTCCCTCTCCCTTCCTCTCTGAAATCAATAAAAATCTATAGTAATAAAAGGGTAATATGCTAATTAGACCGGATGTCCTCCTGGACAAAGCCTCAGTGACTGCAAGGGCCAAAGGCAGGCAGCCATGGTGGCAGCTGCAAGGGCCAAAGGCAGGCCACCACCGCAGTGGCTGCGAGGGCCAAGGACAGGCTGCTGCAGAGGCTGTCAGTGGCAGCAGCAGCAGGGTGATGGGGGTGGCACCTTCCCCTGATCACCCGGTCGCCTCCCGCAGGGGGAGGCCAGAGGCAGCAGCAGTTGATGGGGCAGCGCCTTCCCTTGCTCGGCCTGGTCACCTCCCGCAGAGGACATCTCCTGAGGGCTCCTGGACTGTGAGAGGGGGCAGGCCAGACGGAGGGACCCCTGCCCAGGTCCTGGGTGCCTGCGGCCGGCCAGAGGGAGAAAAGCCCAGGTCCTGGTTGCCTGAGGCCGGCCGGAGGAGGGAAGCCTGGGTCCCAGGTGTGGGGGCCAAGGCAGAGGCAGTTAGGGGTGATCAGGCAGGCAGAGGAGCAGTTAGGGGTCATCTGGGGTTCCAGGTACCTGTGGCCGGCCTGGGTGAAGCCACCCGAGGTCACGGGTGCCTGCGGCCAGCTGGAGGAGGCAAGCCTGGGTCCTGGGTGCGGGGGCCGAGGCAGAGGTGGTTAGGGGCAATCAGGCAGGCAGGCGAGCAGTTAGGAGCAATCACGCAAGCAGGCAGCTGAGTGGTTCGGAGCCAGCAGTCCCAGATTGCGAGAGGGATTTCCCGCATTGGAGAGGGTGCAAGTCGGGCTGAGGAACCCCCCCACCCCCACCCCTGTGCACGAATTTTGTGCACCGGGCCTCTAGTATTAAATAAAATAATATAGCACGAGCATACGATGTTTTAACTCCTTTTCTCTTTTAAATGCATGCTTACTTAGAAAAGGTTCTGGATGACTGTATTAAGGTATTTGAGGTGGGATAGATGTTACTTTTTAGTATTTGACATGCTTATGCTACTCTAGTGTTTAATTTTGTGCAAAAAATTGTATTAACTTGAGTTAAAAATATTAAAGTGGGGATAAAGAAAACAAGGCATTGGCAGTGTGGACTGTTGGGCTCACTCCCTCCTCTGTTCTCCCATAGCTCCTGGTCCTCTCTGGCTGGCAGCACTTACTCACCTGTGTCTCTGACCATCTCCCTCCTCAGGCTGTGAGGGCAGCCTTTACATTTCTAAAACCCGTGTGTGTGTGTGTGTGTGTGTGTGTGTGTGTGTGTGTGAGAGAGAGAGAGAGAGAGAGAGATATGCTCAGGGCATTCTTCTTGTGGGGAGAAGTGGTGGAGGTGCGGCCCCCAGCCTGGGCTTCCGGCTCAGCCTGTCCTTCTGTTCCTGGGCCTGCCTCAGCTCCTCTCCATCCTCCAGCCCAGCTTCTTAAGGGTGGGGACTGTGCACAGGCGAGGGAGTGGGAGAATGAAGCACTAAGGCACTTGAGCTCATTCATTCGGGTGGATCAGAAGGTGTGTTGACACCGATGCAGGAAGTTCGAGGCCTTTGAGAAAACGTCTGCGTTTTGGATGGGGTGTAGGAGGTGGAGGGAGTTCTGTGGGGTTCTGCAGAGATCCACTCTGTGGGTGTCCGCTTAGCACATCTCCCTGGGTCGGGCTGGGGCACACAGGCGTCTCGCTGAGCAGTGAGATGGGTTCCTTCCCAGCCCTAAGTCAGGGAGAGAAAGCCACATCTGCTGAAACTGTCCTTGTCCAGGAAGCGCCCGGAGCTGGATCGATCCCGGCGAGATCCGGAGGGTTTGCTAAATGCTGTCAATGCTCCCACTCGTGTGCTGGAGTCCCTTTAACCCCAGCTTCGCAGACACGACATGAGGCCTTGGAAGGCAAGGAGGCAGGCGGAGTGAGCTCTTTGCACGAACTCATCTTTCCCAGGGCCTGGCCGGTGACACCTGGCCCTGACATTCTCTGAGTTCACAGCCCCCAGGAGGCCCCGGAGGCTCTGGGCAGCCTTGGATGGTGTCAGGGAGGAGAGCCTGGGGGCGAGTAGGGGTGAGGTCCTCGCTGTCTCTGAGGCCTCAGAGGAAGGGACCCAGGCTCCCTCCCTGTGAGCGTCTGGAGCATTTTCCTCTCAGAAACAAGGCAAACATGAGCGATAGGGTGGAGGCCCCAGAGGCAGTCCGGGCGGCTCTTCCTTCAGCCTCCGCATTCGTTTCTCCGGGGGCAGCGCGTGGAAGCGTTAGAGGCCCGGAAAGCCGCCTGTGGGTCCCAGCATCTGGGTTCACGGTGCTGGCTCGGGCTCTGTTGTTCTTGGAGAAGAGGCTGTGAGCTTCTCAGATCCTGGTCCACGCAGGCAAGTGGCTCAGCAGAACCCAGACGACGAGCAGGTGCTCCCGGGCCGGGGCAGGCAGTGCGGTGAGCAGGCAGAGCCCTCGTGGGGTGGGGAAGCAGCCCCCAGTTTTGACCAACTCTCCCCCCCACCCCCCACCCCCCCGCACTAGCTGGGTGGCCTTCGCCAGCCCTCACTTCACGGGGCCTCAGCTGCCCATCTTTTGCTCAGAAGGTCAGGCAGAGGTTCCTGGAGTGTCTGCCAGCCTTTGAGTCTGTGAACCACGGAGGAGCGGCTGCGGCGGCGGGGGCTTCCTCCCGGGCCCCTCCCCGCGGCCCCCTTTCTCTTCCACGTCTCCCGGACTCACCCCTGTTTTGTTTCCGAAGCTGAGATCCCAGGCCTTTCTGTGAGCCGAGGAAGAGGGTGTTGGCTTCGGCTTGACAACAGGGCCAGGGAACACTGCCATCCATCACGTCCCCATTGTCGCGTTAGAAGGTCCCAGAAGGTCAGCCTCCAGTTGCCTCCCGGGACAGAGTCCTGTTTGTGTGGCCGGGGGACCGCCTTTCACAGAGACCCTGGAGAAAGGCCCCCGTCCCCCGAGAGGAGGCGAGAAGAAATGGATTATTCTGAAGTCGACAGAAGAGAAGTTTGGAGGACATGATGCTGTGTTAAAGCACAAGGACCGATAGAAATATTTTTGAGTGTTGAGCGCATCCTATTTATTTTATTTAACGCGGATTGAGTATATTTTGTCTGCTCTCTGGAAGGATTTCTGGCCGGGGTGCGAGGGGTGGCTTTTGATATGAAAATGTGTATTGTGGCTCCGTGAATGGGGTGTGGGAAGGGGCAGCGATGGCCCCCACTTGCTGGAGGAGGGGCCTCGCTGCGGGTCCAGCCCAGCCGGAGCGACCCGGGGAAGCTGCGAGGCGTGAAAGGGTGCTTTTAGGAAAGTCTGGATCAGACATGATGTTATAGGAAAAAATGCAGCGTCTGAGGAAACTGCGCATGAATAGAGAGAAAGCCGAGAAACGGGCTGGAGGCAGAGGACATAAAACAGATTGTCATCGGGAGCCGGGAGCGGAGCCGGCTGTGCCTGGGGGTAGAGGCAGAGGCTCCTGCTCCCGAGGGGAGGCCGAGCAGGGGCTGGAGCCCTTGCGGAGTGGTGGGGAGGCCAGGGGGCAGGCCCGTGCATTTCTGAAGCGTGAGGACAGACGGAGCCTCAGACAGAGCCATTGCCCGCTGGTCTGTGCCCGGAGAAGCCTTGCCTGTGCTGGGCTGTGCCCTCTCACCTTGACCCCACACCTTCGGGGTGGGTGGCAGCGTCCACAGCAGGGAAGGGAGCCACCTGTCCGGGCACTAGGAGAGGCCTGGGAGACAGGCTGCCCTGTGCCTCTCTGTGCTGCAGGGGAAGGGCAGGTGCCACCTCTCAGGCTGCTGGCAGTTTCCAGGGGCGCTTGTTGTGGCCCACACTGCCCGATTCTCAGCCAGGCTCTGCCTGGCCAAGTGCCCGGGGGCACAACATTCTTTGTGCCTCAGTTTCCTCACCTGTAAAAGGGGGTTAAGCCCTGTCGGGTTTGGCTCAGTGGATAGAGCGTTGGCCTGCGGACTAAAGAGTCCAGGGTTCAATTCCAGCCAAGGGCACATGCCCAGGTTGTGGGCTTCAGCCCCAGTAGGGGGCATGCAGGAGGCAGCTGATCAATGATTCTCTCTCATCATTGATGTTTTTATCTCTCTCTTCCTTCCTCTTTGAAATCAATAAAAACACATTAAAAATAACTTTAAAAAATTGAAAGGGGATTAATGTCAGTGCCTACCTCAAAGGGATGTGAGGACTAAGTTAATTCTTTTTTAAATGTCAATATTTTATTTATTGCCAAAACAGAATTTATTGTCCTTTAACTTTCCCAGCTAACATCAATAGAGTTTAATGTACCCATCTGAGTTTATCTTATTTTCACATCAGTGTTACTGGGTTTGACATTTTCTCATGAACCAGTGATGCCTTCTTAATTAAAATTACTTAGATAACTAAAATGTTCTTTGCTAGACATCTCTGTGAATTGATTAAAAAAAAAATAGCCCTGGCCAGTGTGGTTTAGTTGGTTGAATGTTGTCCCATGCACCAAAAGGTCGCTGGCTCGATCCCTGGTCAGGTGTGTACAGGAGGCAATGGAGCGATATTTCTCCCTCTCTCTCTCTCTCTCTCTCTCTCTCTCTCTCTCTCTCTCTCTCCTCTCCTCTCATCTCTCTCTCTCCCTCTCTCCCCCTCCCCCCTCCTTCTCGCTCTAAAATCAATTTAAAAACATTAACAAATAAAATCAAGAGAACTTTCTAATTTGTCCTGGGATTGTACTAAGCAAAATTTGTGAAAACAGCTCCCTAGGCTGGTGGAGGCCAGAGCTGGCTTCCCGAGCCTTGTTTCTCTTGGGGGCTCCACTGGCCTGGGGGTCAGTGGAGAGCGAACACCCTGGTGGCATTGGTGGTGGTGGGGGGGGTGTTAACAGCCTTTACAGGGCCCTGGCGAAGGGGTTCATTCACAGCAAGCATTAGCTTTGATGGTCCTGACCTGGGATGACTTGTCATGGAATAGCAGGAGCTCTGTAAATACCAGAGTCCTCCTCCTGAGCTCCCACTGGTCTGTGGCTCCACCTTCTCCCATCCTCACGCCAGGAGAGACTGAGGGGTCCTGGATGTTTCACTTCTTGAGGCGCTGCCAGACAGGCTCCCCAAGTGGTGGCACCATTTGACATTCCCACCAGGATTGCCCAAGGGCTCCCCTCTCTCCCCATCCTCACCAGCACTTGCTACTATTTGCCTCTTTGGATTCTAGACATTCTCCTAGGCCCGGCTTTGGCTTGCATTTCCCTGGTGGCCAGTGGTGGTAAGCCTCTTCTCATGGGCGTATTGGCCATTTGTGTATCTTCTTTGGAGACATGTCTGTTCAGATCGTTGTCTGTTTAAATGGGTAAGTTAGTTCTCAGTAGTGCTTGGAAGAAGGCCTTGCAGGTGGGAAGCTCCTGTTGGGAGAGTCCCCAGGACTCGCCTGCCCGACTTCTCGCCTACCTGTGCGAAGGATTTGGGGGCGGGGGAGGGGGGGACTGCATGAATGACCAAGCGTGCAGAGCTGGTGGCTTTATGTTCCCCTCAAATATTTCCCCACTCGGGAGAGGCTGGAGCCACAGGCCAAACACCCACCAGACTTTTTGTGTTCCTTTCCCCAGGTCCCTGTGGTGGGCAGGGGCCTGCCCATACCTGGCCGCCTTTGGTGATGACTTCAGTGCCGCTCAGGATCTGGATTCTGTTCACCCACACGCCCCTGAGCGGCTGCTGCCGAGGGTGGGCTGACGTCCCAGGTCCTGCCCTCCAACCCCCCTCCAGCAGCTTCCTCCAGCGCTGCTGTCCCCTGCGCCTGCGTCATCCCCGAGTTGTTTTGTACCAGCTGCTTGCTGCTCAGGTGGCTCTTTGGCTCAGCATAAGCTTCCCTTTTCATTTTTGCTTAAAAACACTCAAGGTTTTCCCGGAGTCGATTAGTCCTTGGTGATGACTGATCAAAGGTTTGGGTTGACCTCAGCATTTCAAGAGTAGCAGGTCCTCAAATAACGAAAGTTGTTTTGTTCAACGTCGTTATGCCGTTGAGAAAAAAAACGATGCCGGGGCCACCGTGCGGAGTTTGCACGTTCTTCCCGTGTCTGTGTGGAGAATTACGATGCAAGAGTCCAGATGGACACATTGGGCAGATAGCTGATGTCATAATTAAAATCCTCCCGAGGGACAAGCCGGTCATACTGTTCGGGTCCGGACAGCGGCTTGTTAATGACCCACTGGTGATAAAACTCCTGTCTCCTCCCACCGCAGGGCTTTCTCCTTCTTTTCCTAGAGGCCATTTATATTCGGGTTCTGTTCCCTGTGGCCATCCTTTGCTTCTTCTCCCCCTGAACGTCCCTGGCTGCTCCCTGCCTCGCCTCGCCTCGCCGTGCAGGGGTAGTTAATTCCTCCTCCCACAGTATAATATCTGGCAACCGCGCCTCATCCTACTTTTTATTTCCTCCCCCATCTTCTCCGTTAATCCGCGCCTGCTGGAAGCGTGCTTCCTCTGCCATTTCCCGCTCGGCTCAGGCGCTGCGTTCCTCTCGGGGACCTCTCGGCAGTTCTGTGCATACCTATGGTTATTGTTATTCTGGCTCCGGGATAATCCTGCTTGCTTGCATGCGCGCTGTGGGGCCTCTGCGCCTTCCCACGCCTTCAGCGCCCAAGGGGAACGGGGTCTGCAGCACCCCCCATCTGGTCGGCCGCCCCGGGCCCAGCCCAGGGTGGCAACTCTGGTCAGTAACATGCTGACTCTCCCTGGGCGCAGAGCAGCTGCCCTTCCACTTCCACGAAACAGCCTCCCTCCACCGCCCCAGGCTTTTCCTCCCCCTGCGTATGGTCACAGTCCTCTTGTTACCATTCCCAGGCCTCTCAATGTCTCATCACCTCCCCTGACACCCTCCAATTCGTCAGGGACCCTCTTATTTTTTAAAATAAATTTTATTGATTTCAGAGAGGAAGGGAGAGGGAGAGAGAGATAGAAACATCAATGATGAGAATCATTGATTGGCTGCCTCCTGCACGCCCCCCACCGGAGATCGAGCCCGCAACCTGGGCATGTGCCCTTGACCGGACTCGAACCTGCGACCCTTCAGTTCCTAGGCCAACACTCTATCCACTGAGCCAAACCAGCCAGGGACCCTCTTCTTGATGTGGGAAAGGTGGACTGTGACCCGGTCAGTGCCAAGGGGGAGTATTACCTTTCTCAGTCGTAGGCATTTGGGGGTCTACAGAGTTAGTTTCAGAATTACACTTCATTTTTTTAGCATCATAACTAGCAAGTGGTGACTTGGATGGGAGGTGCTGGGGGTCGGGCAATGGCTTTAACTTCCCCGTGGTACTCCTGACCAGATGGTGGGGTTGCTGTGCCCTAGAGCACGTGAGTGGGTCCTGGGAGTGTAACATGCTGAGGAGTGAGCATGTTGTCAAGGCATAACCCCAGTCTCTAATCTTGTGCTTTTGTTTCCAGTTAAACTTTTTTTATTCTTTTATTTCTCATGTTACAAAGGCAGTGCCTGTTAGTAGTAGAAAAATCTATGTATATAAAAAGCCAGTGACCATAACGCTGGGGGGGTGGGCCACCGCCCACGGCCGGCCCCACCCCCAATCAGCCTGCACAAATTCATGCACTAGGCCTCTACTTAGAAGATAATAGAATAGACTGGGGGGGGGGGGGGAGAAAATGCAAGTAACAGTGAATCCCGCCCGCCTGAGTGACTGCTAACACCTAGAGTCTCTGTCACCTCGCAGGCCTTTCTCCACCTGTGTATGTTTCTGCTGTGCGTGCAGTCACACTACGTTTCACATAGCATATTTTTGTTGTCTTTCCATGTTATTGAATCGTCTTCTACCCTGTGGCTTTGTGTGGCTGTGTGGTACTGCATCTGTGGGTCTACATGCCTCCATCAGACATTTAAACTTGCACGGCTGGGCTGTGCTTAGGTCTGCATTCTAAGCTTTGCTGTGTTGACTGTCCTTCTAAGTTGATCTTTATGCCATTCTCAGATAAATTCCTAGGATGTGGGGTTGCTAGGTCAAAAAATAAGCACACGTTTAAGACTTTTGATGCATATTTATTATTGCTGTTCCCCAGAATGCTTATCTGTGTTTCTTTATATGCATCGGGCATTAGTTACTCTAAAAAATATTGGCCAACTTGGAAGACAAAAGGTGGCATTTGGTTATTTTAACTTGTATGTCTTTGAAAACTAACAAGGAAGATTGAGCATTTTTTTGTGAGTTTATATTTTGTATATTACATTTTGGGGTATTGATACATTTTCTTAGTAAGAGCTCATCTTTCTCTCTCTCTCTCTCTCTCTCTCTCTCTCTCTCTCTCTCTCTTGTTTTGTTAATCCTCACATGAATATATTGTTTTCCAATGCTTTTTCAGAGAGAGTGAAAGGAAGGGAGGGACTGGGGAGTGGAGGGGAGAAGGAGAGAGAGAGAGAGAGAAAGAGAGAGAGACAGAGAGAGAGAGACAGAGATATCCATGTGAGACACATCGACTGGTTGCCTCCCACATATGCCCAGACCTGGCCCCGGGGTGGGGAGCAAACCTGAAACCTAGGTACGTGCCCCTGACTGGGAATCGAATCCGAGACCCTTCGGTGTACAGGTTGGTGCTCTAACCACTAAGCACACTGGTCAGGGCCCTCTTTTTTTCTTAATGAACTCTTTATATATTAAAGATTGTGACTTTCTGCCCATCTCCTGTCTTACAGATATTTCTCTCAGGTGTTGTTGATTTTTACTGTTATTTAAAATTGTAAATGTGTGTGCTTTTTTACATAGACAGTTTAAAATTGTCATCTATCCAGATACATGTTTTACGATATTTGCTTGTGGTGTCATCCTGTAGAAAGGCCTTCTCAACCCCAAGATTATATAAATATTTACTGTGGTTTCATCTAGTAGTTTTTGCAGTTTCGCTTTTTACATGTAAACATGTAATCTGTCTGAAATATCTCGGTGGAAGGTACGAAAGTAAACTGTAACCATTACACTTCTTGAGTGGGGCACCAGTTGCCTTAGCACCACTTATTACTCAATCTGTCCTCCTCTTCCCAATTTTCCCCTCAGTTTATGAAATAAATAGGTCTCACTTTAGGCATTCTATTTGATTAAATTCTCTCTCTCTTCTTATGCCAGTTCGCACTGTTTTGATTCTTGTGGCCGATGACACACTGTCAGGCTCTGGGAAGCTTTGCGAACGGCACAGCACACGCCAGAGCAAAGGGCTGCTCGCGGTGTCGTGCCAAGTCGCTGTGTACGTTACTCCTCGGTGAGAGTAAATAATCTCGATTTTTTCCAGCTTTTCTTCAGGGATCCTGAGTATCATGGCTTTGTCATTTGCACCAGCGAGTGCGCAGGTCTCTTAATAAATGTTTGCCTTGTCCCCCGCCCCGAGCCTCGCCCTGTGCCCGGTACCCAGGAAAGGCAGGTCTGTGTCAGCCCGGGCCCCTCAGTTCCACGGCCATGTCTTAATCACATCTGTTTTTCTTAAAAACCGGCAGCCCCCCTCTGCTGACTCATGTTCTTGACTCCTAGATGCTTTTCTTCCCTAGTCGGGTGTGCCGGGCACAGTCCCGGCTTCTTCCTTCCTGATGGGGGGCTCGGGGTGGAAATGTGGTGGAGGACCTGGAGGCCAGCGAGTCAGGGATGCTGCGCCCCCACTCCCGTCGCTGGGCTGTTGCCATGACAGTGGGTCGGACAGACACGTCCTCCCTGTGCCTCCTCCCTCCAGCTTCTCTCTGACTCCACTTCCTGAGCTCAGAGGGAGCGTGTGGGTGGGCAGCCTGCTGGGTGGTCTGCCCGGGCTCCAAGGCAGCCTCGGCCACTCCCAGGGCCTAAGAGGGGCCTGGCCGCCCTCAGACCACACTCAGCCATGCTTTCTTCTCCAGTGATGCCTTCGATGATAGTGACGATGAGGAAGAGCCGGTGACAACCAGGGAGTAGCTGATGATAGCGTGGAAACCGTGCAGGGGCGTCCTGTTCACAGATTGTGGTTACATTACCGAGCACCTGCCTGGTTTGTGCCCTAAGCCCGTGGTCGGCAAACTGCGGCTCGCGAGCCACATGCGGCTCTTTGGCCCCTTGAGTGTGGCTCTGCCTAAACCTTAGGAGTACCCTAATTAAGTTAATAACAATGTACCTACCTATATAGTTGAAGTTTAAAAAATTTGGCTCTCAAAAGAAATTTCAATCGTTGTACTGTTGATATTTGGCTCTGTTGACTAATGAGTTTGCTGACCACTGTCCTAAGCGATTCGTAGATGCTGTGGGCAGTTAGGAGAAGCTTCCTGTCCAGTGCTCGCCCTCATTCCGTCAGCCCAGGCCAGAACCCGTGGTTCAGCTCCCAGACCCTGGGGCCTGACTGCCTCCGTGTGAACCCTGACTGTGCCCCTACTATGACACCTGGGCCGGTGACTGAACTTTTCTGTGCCTCAGTTTCCTCATTGTTGAAGGGAATGATGCTTCCCTGGTTGTTGGAAGGATTAAAGAGTTCGTATATATAAGCATTGCAGTGCCTGGCCTGTGCTGTGGGTTTGCAGTTATTGTTGTTGTTGTTGTTGGGTATGTGCCTGTCTTTCCTGTAGTTCCAGCGAACCCCAAGCTCCACGAGAGCCTTCTGTCCATGTTTGTATTCACCGTTGCACACCCTTCACAGACCTGACACCCAGCAAATACGTTGCTGATAATACCCCTGTTGTGTCAGGCTCTTTGTCACAGTACCTGACCTGATCTTCAAAAGTGTCTACGGTAGGTGTTATGTGGGTTTTACAGATGAGGAATCCAAAGCTCTGGGGGTCTAGGTGGCTCGCCAAAGGCTGCCCAGCCCACAGGCGCCAGGGCCAAGAGTCACCCCCAGTCCACCAGACCCCAAAGCAGAGTCAGGATGAATGGATGACGAATGGGGTGGGCACAAGGGAGATGCTTTGAAAGAATTCAAGAACAATAGGCATTTAGGGAATTTAATAGGATCCATCGATGTGGTTGCCATGGAGGGGAAGGGCTGACGGGCAGTCAGCAGGGGAGACGAGTGGATTTCACGACATGTGGTTTGTGAAGGAAATGAAAGCCGCCTGGCACGTGAAGGGGCTTAAGACACTCATCTCCACCTCCAGGTTCTCTGCCTGCCCACTCTGGCTTCCTGCGCAAGCGGCCCAGAGCCGTGAGGGAGGGCTCCTGGAGGAAGAGGGCTTGG
>NW_005871586.1:366979-402653 GCF_000147115.1 Myotis lucifugus | reverse complement strand
TGGGACGCTCAGAGCGGGTGGCAGACGCAGAGAAGGACCAGGCTCGGTTGCACTTGGGCCTCTGCTGGGCACTCTTGGCCCTTAAAACCACCTTGTGCTCAGAGGGCCGGGGAGGCAAGTGCCACGACCCTGAGCCCAGCCCTGGGGAATGGTGGGAAGTCTCCCGAGAAAAGGTGCCATCACCAGGGATTTCATCAGTGAGACACGAGTGGCTCGGGTGGAGTCAGTCTTCCTAGGAATCAGGAAAAGAAATGCCAAGTTCATCTAAAGGTGTCCTAGGCGACCGTGGCCTCTGTGGTCTGGGAGCAGGAGCTTCTGACCCGACCTACCCCCTCCAGAACCTTCCTGCGGGTGACCAGTGACACGGGAGGGGGCTGAAGGAGGGCCCATGGACCTGATGCTCCTGGCATCAGCCGGGGACCGAGGGGCCCAGCAGGAGGAGGTGGAGGTGGCTCGCTGGCCTGACATCTGTCCCCAGTGCACAGCGAAGGGAGTGCCCCTTAAACCCCCCCCCCCTACACACACTTCAGACCCCCCGTTTTTAGACTAATGTTCTTCATCTAAACCTGGATGTTTTCCTCGGATTCAGTTATTGGGAGGAGGAAGAACCCAGGGTCCTGGACGTGGCTGTCCCTGTGGTATATGACCAGAGAGTCCCCTCAAGGCCTCTAGCATGTTTCATACCTGCCCCATTGGAAGGGCTGCCTGGATCAAGTTCACCTACACCGAGTGCAGTCGTGACGAAAATCAGCACCTTCCTGGAATTTCCAGGCTCGGAGAACAGAAGGAAATGGTCCCTAGAGCTAAAGAAAAAAAGAAAAAAGAATCCCGTTTGACGTTTATCCGAGGTGCTATGGAACAGAAGAACGAGAATTTAAAAATGAACCGAGGGGCCTGCAGCCCCGTCTTGGACGCTACCTGAGTGACTGGGCCAGGCCCTCCTCCCTCCGCTTGCAAAACCCAAAACCGGGGGCTGGCTCTCCTCCCCAGGCCCCTCTCGGCAGTAACACTACCCTCGTGGCGCTCGCTTTCATTACCTGCTCCGGCAGAAAAGCGAGGGCCGAGATTAACACCCTCAGCTACGGCTTTGCAGAGCTCAGACCTGAGGAAATTGGAAAACACTCCAGCCAGCGTGGAGTTTGGTTTACAGCGTGTTCACTGGAGACGCCAATGGGCCTCATTAAAAGGCACTTTATCTGGAAGGCCCCAGGAGCGGCCGTGCGGAGGGAAGAGTGATGGGAATGGAGGCGGACACGAGCTGCCTGATGCAGGGGAGAGAACGCCGAGTTTCAGCTGCACCTCTGGTCTGACTGCTGCCCCTCACCAGGTACCTACGTGTCCCTGATCGCTTTTCCCCTCCGGGAGGACACATCCCCGTGGAGCGCAGCATTCAGAGTGACCTGGTGAAGTCGATCACCGCTAAGGCGCTTTGGAGTCTAAGGTTTGTGCATATGCTAAAGGGGAAAAGCAGATGCCAGCAGGAATGCCCCCAAAGCATTCCCGCTCAGCGTCTGCCCCGAACCCTGGCCTGTGTTTTCTACACTGTCCCCTCCCACGCTGCAGGCTTAGATGTTCATTTGCAGCCAGTAACTAGTGAGCCACCCCAGCTGCCTGGTTGGCATCGGTTCCAGAAATGGCAAAACTTAAGAAAAATGTGCATCTCGGGATTGATGAACTCTCGTTCAACAAAAAGAGTTTGAAAACTGTGACCTCCTGGAGCCAGCGACTGTGTCTACACCTCCCCCAGGAACCCGGCTGCTTGGGCACGGGGTCTGGAAGAAGGTGCCTATGTGGGAGCAGGCCCTTAGGGTGCCGGCGCGGACGCTCTAGAACCGTGGTCAGCAAACTGCAGCTCGCGAGCCACATGCGGCTCTTTGGCCCCTTGAGTGTGGCTCTTCCTAAGCCTTAGGAGTACCCTAATTAAGTTAATAACAATGTACCTACCTATATAGTTTAAGTTTAAAAAATTTGGCTCTCAAAACAAATTTCAATCGTTGTACTGTTGATATTTGGCTCTGTTGACTAATGAGTTTGCCGACCACTGCTAGAATAGTGGTTCTCAACCTTCCTAATGCCGCGACCCTTTAGCACAGTTCCTCATGTTGTGGTGACTCCCAATTTCATTGTTACAAATTGAACATAATTAAAGCATAGTGGTTAATCACAAAAACAATATGTAATTATATATGTGTTTTCCGGTGGTCTTAGGCAACCCCTGTGAAAAGGTTGTTCGACCCCCAAAGGGGTCGCGACCCACAGGTTGAGAACCGCTGCTCTAGAAGCTATGTCTGTCCGGGAAGCCATCGCGAGCTTGCTCGGACACCGCGATGGGAGCCTGGTGACTCCAGGGTCAGGCTGGTCTGATCAATGGCCGTCCCTCCTGTTTTCTACCTGATGTGAGTTAGCTGGCAAGTTTGGATTTGTCACCCGTGGGAGGCAGGTGATGGGGTGGGGAGGGCAGAGCCTTTGGGATGGGTGGGACGGGGGTTTCTCCAGCTCTGTCATTCCCACAGGCCGGGCCTTCATGCGCTTGTCCCCTTGGCTATAAAATGGGGGTAACCCTGAGGACTAAGGGAGGTGCAGGGAGACCCTGTCCTCCCCTCTCCTAGGTGCTGGGGAGGCGATCAAACACTCAGAGCCCGTCCTCCAGGAGTTTCAGTCTTGCTTGGCGATCTTTCTCCGAAGCTGCGGCTGGTTGGGCAGCCGCCCAGCAGGGGACCCTCCCACTGGCTGCCCCTCAAATACAAGCAGACCTGTTCCCCCTCTGGGTTTCCCCTTTGGTCCCTAACATCCCTGGGACCCTAAATACCTCAGGGCATTTCCCTTCTTCACGTGCTGGCGTAGGACCCCGGGGCTGCCTAAGGACACCTCCAGTGGGTTCCTCCTCTTCCCCCCCTTGCCCCACCCTGATTCCGGCCCTCAGCCCACACCAAAATGGCCCACAAGCTCCATATGGTTCCCCCCAAGTTTGCAAGGCCTTGTGGCACCATGACTGCCCTTACCTATCGTGAGCATGGTACCCCGACTACCTTAGGGTCTTGGGCGCTTTGTTCTGTCATTATTATTGAGGCTAGGCTCGCTGATATCCATGGGGAGCTTTCTCTGCCCTCCCTCTGCCTGGAGCTGGGTCAGGCGTCCCTCCTCTGTCCCTGCCCTAACTTCCGGTATGTGTTGCAGTGACGGTCTCCTGGCTATTCCTCCAGACTGGCAGGCACTCTCTCCTCAGGGCCTTTGCGCTGGCTGTTCCTTCTCCTGAAATGTCCTCCTCTTGTATGTCTGTGTGGCTCACACCTTCACCTACCCCACAAGGCCTCCATGACCCCCTTTTAAAACCACACTTCTCTCTGACATCCGGGACCCCTCTCCTCTCTCCTCCTTACTCTTCTTCCTGACACTGTCATCTTCTCACAGGCCAGACAGCTTCTTTCGTGCCTTGTTGATTGTCTGTCTTCAGTGTCCGGCCACAGGGATTTTTGTCTGTCCGTTCGCTGCCGAATCCCCTGTGCCTGGTGTAGCTTTCAGTAGATATTTACTGAATGAATGAATGAATGAATGAATGAATGAATGAAGTGCATTTACCCCATTTTAAAATGGTCCATTCTGGCCTCTCCTCCACCGGACTCTGGCCTCCCAGCGGGCAGGGCCGTGTGCTGTTGGTCTTGGTTTGGCCACAGTATTTCCTGGGTTCCTTTTTGATGAACGGATGTTGTCTCAGCCTCTGTCTAAATTCTGTCTCTCAGTAGAAATCTGAGCATGCACCTGGGCCTTTGAAAGGCTGGCTTTTTGGGTGGTTTCTCTACAGCACCCACTTACCCCTTTATCACCTACCATGGACCCGCTTTTTTCCTCTCTCTCAACCCCTTGTGCTCACATTCTGGGCTCATTATTCCCTCACTTCGTCCACTAACACGCCCTGTGCTTTCAGGAACATTACCCAGGCCCACTCCACACTGTTCTCCTGCTGCCCCACCGTGGACCAGGAGTGCCCTCGCCCTTGGCCTCCTGGAAAACTCCTAGGCATCCCTCGCTTGCTTTGAACCCTTCTTCCCTGTGCATGCCCCGTGTGTCCCTCCCCTCTAGCAGGGCCCGCTCCCAGATCATGCCTACCTTCTGCACTAGGACATGAACTTTGCAAGCCAGCCACCACATCCTGTGCCCCTCTGTGCCCCCTGAGCCCAGTACAGCTTGTCAGCTAGTCTTTGGCATGAAGCTGACCTGCACGTTTATCAGATGAATCAGCAGGGCTCATACAAAGCTCCCTTTGACTGAGGGTCCGAGTGAGTGTGGCCCAGCCTGACTCCTGGAGCCTTTTAAATGCCATTGCTTAAGGGCTCTGGCCAAATCCCTGCACCGACAGCAAGTGCTCACAGGCTGATAGGAGTTCTTTCTCCCCTGCACTGCTGACCACATGCTCACGACAGAGCCATGCCAACTTCTCCCAGGCCCTGGGCACCTGCTTAGCCCCCTTCCTGTCCCCTTGGAGGCCTCTGAGAGTGCACTCTGCAGTGGGGACTCTGAAGGCCACGGCTCATTGCCTCCTCTGGAGGCCCCTGGGGAGGCAGGTGCAGGGCGCTGGCAGGCAGCTCCAGGTGTCTCTCCTCGCCCGACCTGTCCTCCTGGGGGGAAGTCTGGCTGCTGTCTCCTCCCCCTCCCCACTCGCCGGTCCATTCAGCTGTGGCCCGAGGCCAGGTGCCCGCCTGAGGACGCGCTGCAGAAGGAACTGGGCCGCCCAGCCTGGGCAGGGCCATCCTCCCTGTGCCCCAGGGTTTGGCTGTGTGTGAACCTGCGCCTTAGGTCTGTGCAGCAGGCTTCATCTAGACCTGCAGTGACCATGGGGTGTGTGAGCTGGGGCCTTGCATCATTCTCGTTGGAGCTGAAAAGCAAGTGGCCGCCGTGGCCTTGCGTCTGTGACAGGGCCTTCCTAGTGGATGTGTGGAAGTCCCACTAATCACAGGAATTGGGGGGGACCTCCCTAAAATCTGGACCCCTTTGTTCTGGAGCTGATAAGACTCTCCTCGTGCCCTCAGATGACTGGGTGAATCTCCCTCCCCCCAAGTTCTTAGCACTTCTGGGGGTGCAGCTGCCTCTTCCTCAGACCAGTCTCTCTGGATCTTATTGGAATGACAGAGGTTGGCTTATCAGGGAGTCTTACTCCTTGTATGTTAGTATCACGGGGAACTTGAAAAGCTGCCCAGCCAGGACCTCACTTGGACTAATTAATCAGATTGATCGGTTTCCCTTCTAGGGGTAGGAAACCCGTGTGTTTTTCTTTTTAAAGCTTCCCCGGTGGGTTTACTGTGCCGCAGGCGTGGAGACCGTGAGGGTGGACGATCGCTCTGCCGTTAAAACCAGTTCATCCCTCTGCGCAGCCTGAGCTTTCAGGGCCCCTTGGCGCACAGATGCCCACGCTCACTGCCCTGCCGGGCCGGTCCGGGTGCGAAGTGAGTGTGCAGACAGTCCCTGCGGCCTGGGCTCCTTTTCATGGTGGCTGCTTGCTAGGCATTTGCAGACCTGAAATGAACCTGGCCAGGCCACTCAATTTTGGGTCCTGGAAGAGATGAGCAGACTTGTCCCAGGACTTGATGGTCTAGTTTGGGAGGCCTGTCCCTGGGCCCCAGACCCAGAGGATCTGAATAAACACCCTATCCACAGGCCTCCAGCCCCTCCAACCCCATTACTCTCAACCAAACCCTCTGAACCCTCTACCCAGAAACTGGCGTCCTCATCCGCTCCAGGGACCCAGTGAGACACAGTGTCCCCAGCTCCTGACTCTCCCAGGCCCGCCCTCTGCTCCCCGTCCCAACTCCTCCACTCCTTCATCTTCGTCCACCTTTGCCAGGTCTTTGCATCTCACCCTTATCACCCCCTGACCTGGTCTTTCCTCGCCACCAGAGGGTCCCTGTCCTGTGGAAAGTGTGTGAGATCAGCTGCCATCTGGGGCTGAAAGTGCCCTGCCCCCAGCACACCTGTGCCTACCTCTGGGCCGGTCTCCAGCTGCAGCCCCGGCGCAGCCTTCCCCGCCAGCCCGTCTGTGCCGATGTCACGCTCACGCAAGGCTGCTTCTTGCCCGGAGCCTTTGCACACCCGGCTCACTGTTCTTGGAAGACTCCAGTTCTTCTCCTGCTCTGGCCGGGTTGGCTCATTAGACACTCTCCTGGGTCAACGAGGTGGTCCTTTGTGACCCTCAGACTCTTGCCTGACCCTGGAGCAGAGGATTGGTTGACCCCCATGTTCCCTGGAGCCCATCGAGTCCTCCTGAATTGTAAGGAGCCCTGGCGTGTGGCTTTGGGGGGTGTTCGTGGAGCTGTTCCTTCTGTAGAGACTGGACTCGGACTTCTGGCGCCTTCGTGTCATCTGCAGATTGAGGTTCTGGCGTGGCTGCAGGGGAGCCCTTGCCCGTAGGTCACCCCCGGCTTCCGGCGTTCACAGGGCATTGCACTGGCTTTGCTTTGGGGAGACTAGCGTTCCCGCCCCGGGCCCACCCGGCCAGACTGAGTGTAACTGAGTATTGGCTGAGCCCGGACCACACTCAGAGGGTAGGTACTTCCCGCCGAAACACGTTCCGTGTCATAGCCCCATGCAGACACGTGTGCACTCGCGCGTGGCCCCTGTCCTCGCTTCCTGCTGCAGATGCTGAGCCCGTTTCTCACACTTTCCTGGAGCACCAAACCAGGCTGCTTTCTGGAATCTTTCTAGAGTCAGTCCCCGTGGAGGAGAAGCTGTCCCAGGCCACGGAAGGGGCAGCTTTCCCTGGAAGGAGGAGGCGGGAAGTTTTCCATCGCAGGCCAATGGCCAGGTCAGGGAGAGAGCGCTCGCCTCTGTTCCTCAGTCTACCCAACCAAACCGGAATTTCATTTACTCCGAACTAGTTACAAGGGTAATAACACAGCTCAGCGGACAGTGTGGTGACTACCTATGTGTCTCCCCCCTGCCCTCCAGCTTTAGCAAATTTTTGCTTCATCTTTTTGCTTTTCTTTTTGCTTCATTTCCTTCCTTCCTTCCTTCCTCCCTCCCTCCCTCCCTCCCTCCCTTCCTCCCTCCCTCCCTCCCCCCTCTTCCTCCTCCTCCCCTTCTTCTTCTTCTTCTTCTTCTTCTTCTTCTTCTTCTTCTTCTTCTTCTTCTTCTTCTTCTTCTTCTTCTTCTTCTTCCTCCCCTTCTCCTCCTCCTCCTCCTCCTCCTCCTCCTCCTCCTCCTCCTCCTCCTCCTTCTTCTTCTCCTCCTCCTCCTCCTCCTCCTCCTCCTCCTCCTCCCCCTCTTTCTCCTCCTCCTCCTCCACTTCCTCTTCTTTTGATTTTTAAGAAGCCTCACCCTCATCCCCACCTCGCCTTGCACAGTGGGAAGTGCAGTGTGGACAGAGGGAAAGGATCTGGGAACCATGTTCAGACCTTCCCTCTAGTCCCGCCACATGCTCCTCATGGAATTTAGGGTTTTTCCGCAATGGGACTCCCCTCCCCCCCACCCGCCCAGTTTCTCCAGCTTTTCTTTCCTTGCTCTTCCCTGCCCTGCTTCTCACTCGTGGATGGAGTGAGGGCAGAGGGAGGCCCCATCTGTTTAGTATCTATAAAGGAATGTACATGGATGGTAAGCAAAAAATAAAGTTACTCCTCGTTCAGGCCGACGCTCTGCGTCAGAGCTCAGGAGAGAGAGGCTGACGGTCCAAACTCCCATGTTTTTCTCTATTTTCCTCCCCCAGGCGCCGTCTTCTCTCTATTTTTGAGGCCCTGGCTCAGGTGATACCTCCTCTGTGAAGGTTCTGTCAGCCCCATCAGAAATGGCCCTGCCTTTTCTAAACCTCCTTGCCCATTATCGGTGCCTGGAAGTGAGTTCCGTCCTTTGTCCCTCCCTCCCACTAGACCGTAAATTCCCGGAGGCCTCTGACTGAGTCTCCTGTTTGTGTTCCTATCCCCCACTCCCTTGCCCAGGTCAGTGGGCATGAAGATTCGGTGAGTGAATGAATGAGTGAACAAATGAATGAATGAATACACGGAGTGCCCTATGGCTGGGGCAGCCATGTCTCTACTAGTAAGAGTTGGCCGGCATTGGGGTGGGGGGGGGGGCACACTGGACCTGGAGCTGCCTCCGTGTGAGGTTCGGGGAAGGAGGTGGTGTTTCAGGATGCCCAGGCCAGTGGCTGTGTCCCTGCTGTGGGGGTGGGGCCCCACCGAAGTCCCCTGTTCCTCCTGGTAGAACAGTGAGCCCCAGGACAGACTCCTAGGCCCCTCCCCAGCCAGCCTGGCTTCGCTCCCACAGTGAGGCCGGCCGCCTCTGGGAGCCGCAAGGCCTGCCGTTTGCAGGAATCCCGGTGTGTTTTTTCCCGTTGAGTGACTTTAAATCGTCTTTAAAATGATTGCTCAACTTGAAAACCCCTGCCGGCGGTGTCTGCGGTGGTTTGGACCGCGCTCCGCATTTCATTCCTTTCCCCAAATTGTTCATTATTTCATTTGCATAAATTTCAGTGGTGAGATACTGCCCCGGGCCTAGGAAGCTCAAATAGACCTCGTAATGGGGCAGCGGCGATGAGGGGCAGACTCCGTCTGGCCGAGGGCGTGTGCCTGTGATCTTCTCCGCTCTGTCCTCTGCAAGAGCTCCGGCAGGGGCGGCTGCCAAGGCGGGCAAGACGGCACTGCTTCCTGGAGGCCCGGGACCCTGCCCGCCTGGCCCTGGCCTTGACCCGGCCCCCTCTCTCTGCATGTTGTCCCCAAAGGTCCTTGTCCAGGCAGGAGACAGAGCCAGACAGCCCCTCGCTCCCACCTGGGCTCTGGCATCCCCTCCCCATCAGTCAATCCGTCCGCACTAACTTATTGAGCGCCACCCGGGGTACTGACAGCCGGGCGCTGGGTGCTGCCGCGGGCAGACGAAGAAGCGAAAGACGCAGGGAGATAAGACTCTCCTTCGGGGACCAGTGTGGACAAGACACGGTGGCTGTGTTAGGTGCCACGCCAGGGGTAGGGGCAGTCAGAGCTGGGGGGGGGTGGGGGTGAGGATGGGATGTGAGGGTGAGGACTTGGCCTGAGGGCTGAAGACGGGGACTTAGGGCAGTGAAGGTTGGCCAGGAGCTTCTGGGGCTGAGCTCCCCCACATGTGCCCCAGGCCGCCTCCTGCAGTAGAGACGGGCCAGGGCTGCGGCCCCTCGGTGTACCTGTACCCGAGTGTGCGGTTTCTGGGTGCAGCGTGTGGGAGAGGAGGGTGGGGGCTGTTCTGGGTCAAGTTGGTGGATGCCATGGAGGAGGGGGTGTAGTCAGAGGGGTCTCTGAGGGAGGGAGTAGGTGTGCAGCTGGCAGTGGTGGGGAGTTATGGGGCTGACACCAGGGATTGGGGGGATGTGAGGAGCCTCGAATGCCAAGCTGTGGAATCTAGATGTGTCCTTTAGGCTCAGTGGAGCCAGGGCAGGTTTCTGATCAGACAAGGGGCCTGATAGAAGAGATACTTTAGGCCTGCCCACTGGGCAGCGGTGTGGGTACAGGAGGAAGGAGTTGGGGGCAGGAGCCCAGACCTGATGCCACGTGGGCAGAAAGTGGGCACGACGAGGGCAGGGGGAGCCCCCAGCCGGCAGCCATGACTTCTCAGACCTGGCACCTGCCTCCTGCACTTCCCAGCTCCCTTGAGGTAGCATGAAGGAAGCCTGGCTTTCACCAAGCACTGGCTTCAGGGTTGAAGGCAAGGTTGTAGCAAGGACAGACTTGGCCTTCACCTTGGTCCAGGCAGAGAGCTTGCTGGGACCTGACCGATTTCAGTTCCGAGAGAAATGATTTCCTCCCTCTCTCCAGGAACGCAGTCAATCCATGCCTCTCAGTGTCTGCAAGAACTCCTGTGAGCCCAGCATGCTGCTGAGCCCAGGGAGATAGCAGCAGAGGAGTAAAGTCCTCCAGGACCAACCAGACCACAGACAGTGGCATTTAAATTGAACACTTTTGGACCATGACACACAGTAGAAATATATTTACCATTATAAATCATGACCTCATAATCTGTCCGTCCATCCAAAATAAAACTAATGAACCCTTACTATGTGTGGTTCATTTTCTGTTCGCCTTTATTTTATTTTTTTATGCTGCCTCACAATCCATTAAATCAAGCATGTCAAACTCAGTGGGCCACATGCCCAAACGAGGCTGCGAGTTTGACGTGCTTGCCCTAAATGACCTCATGACCTGCCAAAGGGTTGTTACCTTCCCTTTGCTAAGTGCTGACCACACTGGAGAGCCGAAGCCAGCCCACTCACACCGGGTGGCAGGCAGTCTAGGCGGGCAGCGTGCTGCTCAAAGGAGCGTGTGGCTGTGCGTGCTCTGGTCATCGCCGTGGACCTGGGTAAAGAGCTGGCGCTCTGCATGCTCCCACCTCTGGCATGTGGTGCAGTGGCCTGTTTTGACCTTCTCACTGGACAGGAGGGGAAAGACGATCTCCAGAGAATTCATAACCACAAGCCAGCTCTCGGATGGGTGTAAACCCAGATTCATGACCCCTGAGCAGGTCAAGGAGGATTGTGACTTGGACTCGGGAGAGAAGTAGAGGGATATGGGAGAGATTCGGGACTTGAGAGTCAACAGGACTTGGTGATGGATTCCATAACAGGACAGAGGGGTGGGAGGTGACACAGGTGACTCCCACACTTCCAGCTTGCACTGTCCGCAGATGAAAGCCTGCTGTCCCGGAAGACGGCTAGATTCGGGAGGGACTATCATAGTTTTGATCTTGGACCATGTTAAGTTTGAAGTGCCTGTCAGAGATCCGAGACGGGGCAGGCAGTTGCGTACATGTGTCAGAAGCTCCACGCAGATTTCTGGGCTGGAGACATCCATCTGGGAGTCCTTTTTCCCCCAAGAAGATAATTGAATTGGGTGAGATTATGGAGGGAGATAGTCCCGTGAGAGGGGAGAAGGCCCACGTCATCTGAGAACTCCGGCTTTGATGAAGGTCAGGCATGCCAGGGGGATGGGGCCACGGGAGGAAAGCCAGGCTCGGGTGCTGCTGTGAACATCAGAGAAGCGAGGGCCGCAGAGGAGGTGTGGGGAACGCTCAGAACTGAGCGGTCTAACGGGCAGATGGAGACATCCATTGGCTTTGCAGCATTGTGGCTGTGGCATGGTCATTCTGGTGGAATGATCACAAAGAAGGCAGAGGGGGAAACTGAAGAGTGAGCCGAAGTGAGGCCATGGAGAGCTGAGCTGCGAAGGCCAGGAGCGAGGGGCTGGGGGAGGCGTGGGCTGGAGGGAGGGCTTTTCGAGAGGAGCCACTGGAGCACAACTGCCAGGAGAAGGAGAGGACGAAGGGGACGGAAAGGAGAGGCCGAGCACCGGCGTGAGAAGGACAGCTTATTTTTCCTGAAGGAGCCGAGGGGATCAGGACAAGAGCAGTGTGGGGACTGGCTGTACACGGGGAGGAAGGAGGGTGCCTCCCGATGGACGTGGCTTCAGGGTTGGGAGCAGCAGGTTGTAGGAGCTCTTGTTTACCGACTTCCATTTTCTCTGAGAAGTGGAAGGTGAGGCCACAAACAGCAGTGATGGAGACGAGGAGGGCGAGGTAGGGCTGGAGGTTTAAAGAGGGTGGGGAGCATTCGAAATAAGGAATTGTTCCAAGGAGTGGGAGGGAGGGTTGACAAGTCTTAAGGACCCATTCATTCATTCACCCGAAAATATTACTGTGTCTCTACTGTGGTCTAAGCCCTGGGGGTATATCAGTGAACAAAACAGACAAAAACATCCCGGCCCTCAAGGAGCTTAGATTAGGGAAGCATGGTAAATAAACGGATATGTGAAGTATGTGCTATCCTATTTCTATACTAATAAAAGGGTAATATGCTAATTAGACTGGATAGACCAGACGTCTTCCGGACGTCCTTCCTGACAAAACCGGGGTCCTGAGTGCCGGCCCAGGTGAAGCTGCCTGGGTCCTGGGTGCCTGTGGCTGGCTGGGGGAGGGAAGCCTGGGTCCTGGGTGTGGGGGCTGAGGCAGAGGAGGTTAGGCGCAATCAGGCAGGCAGGCAGAGGCAGTTAGGGGCAATCAGGCAGGCAAGTAGTTAGGGGCGCTTAGGCAGGCAGGCGAGTCGTTAGGGGCGATCAGGCAGGCGAGTCGTTAGGGCAATCAGGCAGGCAGGCAAAGTGGTTAGGGGTGATCAGGCAGGCAGGCAGAGTGGTTAGGGGTGATCAGGCAGGCAGGCAGAGTGGTTAGGGGTGATCAAGCAGGCAGGCAGGCAAGCAGTTAGGATCCAGTGGTCCCGGATTGCGAGAGGGTGCAGGCCAGGCTGAGGAACCCCCCTCCCGTGCACGAATTTCGTGCACCGGGCCTCTAGCCCTCCTATATAATAAAGGGCTAATATGCAAATCAACCAAACGGTGGAATGACTGGTTGCTATGACGAACACTGACCACCAGGGGGCAGACGCTCAATGCAGGAGCTGCCCCCTGGTGGTCATTGCACTCCCACAGGGGGAGCGCCGCTCAGCCAGAAGCCGGGCTCGCAGCTGGCGAGTGCAGCGGTGGTGGCAGGAGCCTCTCCCGCCTCCGAGGCAGTGTGAAGGATGTCCAACTGCTGGCTTAGTCGAGGGGGCCTAAACTCAGTTGAACATCCTCTGAGCGGTCTCGGACTGCGAGAGGGTGCAGGCCGAGCTGAGGGACTCCCCCACCCCCAGGGCCCTAGTGCACAAATTTTGTGCACCGGGCCTCTAGTAATATAATAGAATCAGTAAGTAAAGTATGTGTATGCTGTGGATGGATATGCTATGGTGGAAGCCACAGCAGAGGAGGGGGCACGGAGGCTGCGGTGGGGAGCACGGGTCAGGCCAGTGTGACAGGGAGACCTTTTGTGGTCATGGATTTGTGCAAGTCCATCTTCCCTGTGGTGTGACTCCTCCAGAAGGGCTGGCTGTTTGGCTGGGGGTAGAGAAGAGAGAGGTCATGGTGATAAAAGGGGCCACATACCCAACGACCCTGGGCCTGGACTCACTTGCTTGAACTCGTGCATCCAGCTCCAGGCTTACCTTCTGCATTGTGTTTTGCCAGCTGTAGCTCATCTGATAAAGGGGTGCTTGTAGTCACCGTTTCTTCAGTGACCAGGGAAGGTCAGGTGACCTGGCCCAGGTCGCACAGGGAGAAGATTTGTACAGGCTCCGGATCCCCCTCTTGGCACCTCGTGCTCCTGCCTCAGTGGTGTTTGCTGATGAAACAGACCAGCAAATGGATGAAACCAAGTCCCCACTGGGCCTAATGAATCCTGCTGTTACAGCTTGTTTGCATTTGTTAAGTTAATTCGTTTTCCAGACAGAACCGCAGACCAGTGTCCCTGCCTCCTGCCCAGTGTGCCCCACCCCGGGGCCCTAGCATCCGCCCTAGGCCCTGTCAGTCTCCCAGCTCTGGGCCCAGGGACTAGAGGGGCTAGCTGGCCAGGCGAGAGGCTGACCATGAGGACCGTGATGCCTGGCCGGGCTCCTTGCTCCCTGGCTGGGGCCAGTGCATGAAATCTGAACTGTGGAGGGAAGTTTACTGCACACTAAAGGGAGAATGGCCCGCTTTGGGGACAATTAAAGCCATATTACTGCGGAATTACAGAGGACGCCCGGGGAATTAGCCAAATCCAAAGCAGCCAGAAGTACCAGGGCCAAGAAATGTGGGGTGTTCACATGTGGGTCTCCCCCCCACACTTGTACAAGGAACCTGCCTGGTTCCCAAACCCCCTAATTTTAGGGCAAGAAAAGACATTTCCAAAGACTTTACCTGAGGGGAACTATTGTCATAAAACAGCCCCTGCCCAGCCTGTCCCTTAAATAGTTCTATTCTTATGCCAAAGCCAACCCAGTCACCAGCGGAGGTCCAGGGGGAGGGCTAACTAACCCACCCTGTGCGGCCGGCCAGGGAGGGAGGAACGAGCCAGGATTCGGAGCCGGAGCCGAGCAGGGGGTGAGCCATGCCAGTCACCCCCTGTGAGCGGTGTGAGCCAGGCTGCCCCTCGCTGTCCTCACCTGTGAAATGGGCATGGCCGCGCCTTCCTCACCCACTGTTTGTGAGAACGTTGGGTGGATAAAGTATGTCAACGTCGGCCCCTGGTGCCTCCACTTTTTTATTTCATGGCCTCCTTTGGTGAGAATAACTTAAAGTTGTACCGTGTGGGGGGTTTAGAAGAGCAAATGTGTTTGTACTCGTTTTCCATCTGGGCCTCCCGTGGAGAGGAAGAGGGGCAGGGTTTTGTGTCTCTGGTTGGATGGCTTCAGGGTCTTTCCTCCCTCGCCTCCATGACTTACCTTGAGAGCAGTGGTAAATGCTTCATGTTGGGGGAACTGAGGAAGATAAGTAGGGTGCAAGGTGGGACGGGAGGGATCCCTGCATGGGGGCGGGGGGTGTAAAGAGTAAATGTAATCGTGGGTGTCTGGCACCTACCTCCGTGCATAGAGACGACTTCAGGTGGCTCACCTGTCACTGCTGTGGGGTGGCTGACATGGGTTGGGGTGGACAGGTATCAGCTCTTCCACTGTCAGCACTGCCCTCACTCCTGCCCTGCCCTCTGCCCCCTACTGCTTGCCCACCTCGTCCTTCAGACCGTGGCTGGGCACTGTTCTCTGTCGTCCCTGTCCTAGGGCCCCCCCGAGGTGCTCAGCAGGCAGCTGTGTTGGCTCATTTCTGCAGAAGATGGGTCTGCCCTGAAGCCTTTGAGGCCTTGGAAGACTGGCTAGTGTTTTTTTGTTGTTTGTTTTTTTAAATATATTTTATTGATTTTTTTTTTTACAGAGAGGAAAGGAGAGGGATAGAGAGTTAGAAGCATCGATGAGAGAGAAACATCGATCAGCAGCCTCCTGCACACTCCCTACTGGGGATGTGCCCGCAACCAAGGTACATGCCTTGACGGGAATCGAACCTGGGACCCTTCAGTCCGCAGGCCGACGCTCTATCCACTGAGCCAAACCAGTCAGGGCAAGACTGGCTAGTTTTTAACGAAGCCACCGCTGTCGCTGGACCGACTCCTCGCTGTGAGGAAGTGGTGACTGTGGTCCCTGGGCCGTGTTCTCTAGCTCTAGCCGATAACTTAGGACATCCCTCCAGAAGCAGCATTTGGCTCGTTTTCTGCAAGTAAGTCCCCCACATTGGCCCACAGGTCAGGTCTTCTGCCGCCTCCTTCCTGCATGCACAGCCCCTACCCCAAGGACTGGGGGTCACTGTAGGGTCACTGGGAGACTTCTCAGGCCCCGTCCACAAACTCAACTACAAGACTACTATCCAGGCTGGCCCTGGCCGGGTAGCTCCGTTGGTTCCATCCCCAGTCGGGGCACATACAAAAGTCCACCAATGAATGCATGAATAAGTGGAACAACTAATTGATGTTTCTCTTTCTCTCTCTAAATCAATAACTTTTTAAAAAAAGAATATTAACAAGGCCAGTCCTAGACTCAAACCTGGGAGGTTCTCTGAGCCCAGAGGTGGAACAGTGTCTTCTCTGAGGCTCTCTGAGAAGGAAGGGACTCTGTCAGTCCAGTTGCACCTCCTCCCCAGAGCTGGAATCTCCGCCTATGTCCCTCTCCTGGAAGGCCTCCAGGGACCGCAGGATCACTCTCTCTCGGGCTGGCCCGTTCTGTTCCCAGTCAGCTGGAATCTGCTTTTCCTTGTCACGTTCTCAAGTCTGGGGCAGGCCACCTGCATTCTTCAGTGATATGATGATGTTTCATTAAAGTCCTTCATTGTAATTTCATAAACACTTTACTGATATCTAAATAAATGTTACCTACTGGTTTGATTAGAATAACTGGGTTCAGAATTGGGGTTCAGAGTTTGATCAGTTTCACCATAAAGCATGTCCTGATGAAAATGGCCTGCTTGGGGTAAAGATTTGGGGTGTGGCTCAGTGGTTGAGCGTCGACTGGTCAGGGCATATGCCCAGGTTGCAGTGTGGGGCATGTGGAGGCAGCCGATCAATGATTCTCTCTCATCATTGATGTTTCTATTTATCTCTCCCTCTCCCTTCCTCTCTGAAATCAATAAAAATATTTAAAAAAATATTTTAGGCCATACTGGTCATAATTGCCTTCCTTCTGTTCCTCCCTAAACAGCAGCGTGAGTCCACATGGGGAGCTTTGCACAGGGGTGTTGAGGCATTCTAAGGAAATCGGGGCCCCTCTCGGGCCTGGTGGGGACGTGCCTGTCTGCTCCGCCCTGAAGGTGGAGTGTGTAGCCCGGGGAACACCTTTTGGGTCATCAGATGAGCAGGGTCTTTCCCGTCTCTCACATTCCCACGAGATCTCAGACAGGGTTTCTGTCTCATTTAGCAGCTGGAGAAAGGAACGTGATTAAGGAAGGGCAGAGTGACACTGACCCAGCAGGAACTGAAGAGTCAGACAAGCCTTGGGGCTCGGAAAAGCCCAGCAGGCCTCTTCCCGCTGGTCCTGTTGACTCAAGGGCCCTGTTAGCCTCCCCGGGGACTGTCAGGTGCCGAGAAGATGAGAGTTTCCTTTGATTAAAAATCGTCATGTAAAATCGCACTTCCCAGGCAAAGCACACTGTAGATAGGGGTCCACCAGGTGTTGGAGATCGGATCGCCGGGCAACTCTTGGGCTTCCTTTTACTAAACGGTATTTGCTGAAATTCCAGTTTAACCGGGCGCCCTGCGTTTTTATTTTCCAAAGCTGGCACCTCTCGTTGGCAAGTGAATTAGGGAAATGAGAGGGCATGTTGGTGTTGACCTGGAGTGGCCCAGGGGACCCCCGTTCCAGCTGTCTCCATTCACAAGCATGAACCCCGGACTATCGAGCTCACCTGGCTGTGTGTGTGGTGTCGTAGTTCGGCAGCAGTTCAGGCTGCAGGGTAGGTTGGTCTCTGAGCTTGAAAGTCCAAGTCCAAGTTAACGGAAGAGTTGAATTAAATAACTGGTCAGGCAGAGAGGGACGCTGCCTGAGACGGTGGGGACGGGAGTGGGCGGCGTTCTGGGAATTGCATGCTTTCCTGCCTGGTGTCAGGGGTGTGGAATCCACTGCAAGTCATTCACCCCCCTCGCCTCTCCTACTCCCACTGGAGTCGGCCTTGCCCCTCCCGGCTGGCGTGAGCCAGACTCGGTGATGGGACCCATTGCAGATGGGAAATGACTCCAGGGAGCCTGGGGCCAGGCCTGGCCGGCGAGGCTGGCAGACCAGTGCTCATCTGTCCGTTTAATAAGTGTGGGGAGTGTGCACGCCTCTGGGGAAAGGGCTGGGAGGAAGCCCGTGCTGCCAGACAGGCATTGGGCAGGGGCATCGCCACAGGCAAAGAGGATTTCACAGCAACCCCGGCCCAGGGGGGTGGGGTGGGGAGCTTGACTCCCACCTCTTCCACTTGGAAAATTCTGGGCCTTCAGAAACGAATTCCAGTGGCCGTGGGGATTTATCAGGCCTCTTCCGCTGCCGCCATGCCACCCTCACCTCCATGCTGGAGGTCTGGAAAGAGCCTGAATTAGGAGCGCCCCTAACTGCTTCCAGGTTCTTGGCAAGGTCGCGTTGCCTGTTGGGGGCCTCGTTTTCTCATCTCTTCTAGGACAACGGGGTGCGCTTGGAAACCTTGGCAACTGCAGCAGCCCTAGGAACCTGCTCCTGCCGTGGGGCGTCACCCCCCCTTCCCCGTGTGGCTGGTAGATCTTGGGTGAGGACTGGGAGTGGCAGGGGTGTTGCCATAGGGTTCCGTCTCCGGACCTCTATTTGGAAACCAATACCCGTGAGGACCAGAGAATTCACATCTGGTAGCCAGTAGACAGCCACCAGAAGTTCCCGAATGGGGCAGTGACAAGGTGGGAGGAGTGTTCGAAGAGGGACTGCGTGGAGGGTCATTGAGTTGGGAATGCCACACTGTGGGCCAGGGCTGACGTCCCCCTAGGGGGTTCCAGAGCCAGGGCCCCCCCCCCCCCCTTGCCTGGCTGCCTGGGGCGGGCCCAGCCCAGGGAGGATCTGAGGAAGGACACAGACAAAGAGCGGAGGGCCGGGCCGCTGGGCTGAGCAGAGCCTCCTCCGAGGAGGGGCCTCCCCTGCAAAGAGGAGGGTGTTTGTGCCGCAGGAGCCGGCTGGCTCCTTCGCAGGGAAAGGCCTGGGAGCCGTTAGGAGGGGATTGTTTCAAAGCCTTAGGGGGAGGCGCGGCAGCCAAAAAAGGGCAGGAGAAAGAAAAGGCTAAGATGTTTACAGAGAAAAAAGCCAGTGGAAAATATGATGGCGAGATCAAGCCGATTCAGGGGATGGCCCTGTGCAGTCGGCTGGGGAGGGGCCGGTCGCCCCACACAGCGGGAGAGAAAGCGCCAGGCTGTGGGCAGCCCCACAAATGCATCCCAGCCCCACGAACACCCTCTGCTCGAAGACCAGCCTGTTTGCAGACGGCATTTCCAGGTCTCCCAGCTCAGAGGGAGCTCACGTACCTCTCCTCCCCTTGAAGGCGGCAGGACTCAGACCTCAGGTGCACCCCCCAGCCCCGTCCCTTCTCCAGCCCCAGAGGGTCTGGCTGGGTTTGGGCTCCCAACAGCTCTTTTGTCTGACATCTTGACAAAGGGGCCAGGCCGTTCCCAAGCCCCACAGGTGTGAAGAGCTTGTTACCCTAGTGTTTGTGCAGCCCTATTAGTGGCCTGAAGGGCTGTTGACAGAGGGCCCCTTTGTGTGCGGCCTGGGCTAAAGCTCCCTAAGCCCTCGACAAACACAGGCCACTTATCTCCCAGGACTCCATCAGAAACCGCCTGAAGCCTAAAGCCTCCGTGGCAGGGAGCTCCAGCCTCCTGGACTGACCCCGGGCTGGGTTTCCAAAGCATTTCCCAGTGTTTTGTTGTTCGTCATGCTTCCTACCACCTTGATCCACCTCTTGTCGATTCTGTTTCTGATATCAGAGATAAAGCACCAGCCCCGGCCGGGGTCAGAGATCTGGTGTTCCAGGTGGAGTTTTTAAAACAGTGGGTGGCTTGGCAGGCCTGTCTCCCACGGGGAGGTGCTGTCAGAGGGGTCGGTGGGCTCCCCCTTTAAGACGTGGCTCCAGGGGCTCCTGGGTCCACCAGGAAAGTTCCCTCTTGCTAACTGCCCTCCTGGGAATCCTCTCACAAGGCCTCCCCAGCACCCCCCCCACACACACACACATGCCTAAACAGGGGACCATTCTTTCTCCCTCAGAATGATTTCCTCTGCCCAGTACCCTAGAAATTATCCTTGCCACAACCTCTCCTTCTGGAAGACCCAGGTGATCACCAGTCCTCTCAGCTACTCCCCTTCTGAGGCTGCTCCTCTGCTGAACAACCCCCCCCGCCGCCCCAAAATCACCCTCACCTTGAGTGATTGGAAGCCGGCATGATGCCCCTTCAGGGTCTTGGTATCATCATGCCCCATCTCTGATCCACCTGGGTTGGTGGTGGCCTTACTGCTCCGCCCTGTCACCTGCCGGCGTAGTCCCACCCCTGTGGCGTGTTCACACCTGGAGCACTCCCCTCCTGGACTCTCAGGTACCTCCTTGCTGACGTGCACCTGCCCCTACCTCCCAGGAGTTTTGGTGTCCTGCAGCTGTAGACTTCGAGGCCAGAAAAGAACTCGGAGCTTGTCAGACCCAGTGTCTTCATTTTTTAAAAATTGATTTTAGAGAGAGAGGAAGGGATGGGAGAGAGAGAGAAACATCAATAGGTTGCCTTCCGTACGTGCCCTGATGGGGGATTGAACCTGCAACCTGTGTAATTACATATTGTTTTTGTGATTAATCACTATGCTTTAATTATGTTCAATTTGTAACAATGAAAATACATCCTGCATATTAGATATTTACATGACGATTCATAACAGTAGCAAAATTACAGTTAAGAAGTAGCAACGAAAATAATTTTATGGTTGGGGGGTCACCACAACAGGAGGAACTGTATTAAAGGGTCGCGGCATTAGGAAGGTTGAGAACCACTGTTTTAGAGAGAGGAAGGAGTGGGAGAGAGAGAGAAACATCAGTAGGTTTGCCTTCTGTACGTGCCCTGATGGGGGATTGAACCTGCAACCTGGGTCTGGTGTCCTGCAGCCTTTGGTGTACGGGATGCTGCGCCAACAAACTGAGCCACCCGGCCAGGGCCCAGTGTCTTCATTTTTCAGATGAAAACGTAGAGGGTCAGGGAGGCCACGTGGGCTTTCCAGGGCCACACACCTGGGTGAGGTGCGGGGCCAGGACTAGCGCCCAGATCCCTGGTCTCCCAAATCAGGTCCAGCTCTCTCTCCTCTCACCCTTGTGTGCCGTTTGGTCTTTATTTAATAACTAGAGGCCCCTTGCATGAATTCGTGCATGGGTGGGGTCCCTCGGGGTGGCCTGCAGGGATTGGGCCCCAGCTTGTGTCCCCAGGCTCGCAGCCCTGCAGCCCCGCTTGGCACCCCACCATGGCCTGGTGTTGCCCCCTCACCTGCTCCACCATCCCATCTGCGGGTGATTGATTGGGGCTGGGCCCCCCTGCCTGGCTCCCTCAGCACCTGGGAGCTGGGCGCCGGCCCTGCCCCCTGCCCCCTGCCGCCGCCGCTGGTCACAGTCTACAGGGCAATCTGTGGGGCGATCGGGCCCTCGCTTGCACCCGCCTTGGCCTGGTGCTGCCCGCTCACCTGTTCCACCATCCTGCCAAGATCCCACTCTCGTCATGGCCCATCAGGGCTGGCAGCACCTCCACTGCTACCGGCTGCCAGTGCCAAGTCACTGACACCGCCATGTTCTGCGCCGCCCTCTAGTGGTCAATGCACATCATAGTGAGCGGTCAAACTCGCAGTCAAACAATTTGCATATTAGGCTTTTATTATATAGGATAACTGCACCACATGTGGACTCCAACGTCCTTGTCTTTGGACATCTCTTCTCCTCTGCATTATCAGTGGTTTTTATCACCAGTGGTTCTCAAAGTGTGGCCCTGGGACAGGCAGCTCAGCCTCACCTGGGAATTGTTAGCAGTGAAGATTCTATGCCCCGTCTACAGATCTGAGACTCCTGGGGGCGTGGCTCAGCTGCCTGTGTTCTGATAGGCATCCTGGTGACTCTGGGCACCTGAGTTTGAGAACCATCCCATGCTGGGTCTTGGGAGGGAGTTAATGGCTGCTGGAATGGACCCCACAGCAGCCGTGCTTCTCTGCTCAGAGGCTGACGCGTCGGAGGGGCCCCGCTTATGTTCGCTGAATGAGAACGGACCGAGCAGTCCTGCAGAAGCAGGTCCTCTTGGGGTTGTCATTGGTGGCCCCCTCTCACGCCTTGAGGTGCCACATCTTTCCTTCTGTGTCCTCTGGGACCCCCGAGAGTCCCATCGAACATCCTCACCTCTCCCGGCCCTGTCTCACTCAGCATGGACTGTTGACTCTCTTTTTACAGAAGAACGAGTTTCCAGGTCTCCTGGCCATTTCTCAGTGATGCTTTTTAAACAGTTCATTTAAAACTAAAATTGACATGCGCACCCATCAAATGACTGCAAACCCCAGAGCCTGAGCGTGGCCCGACCTCTTTGGCTCACCCTGCCTGGTCACCACTGCATTGCCTCTGGCCGGTTGATGTCTCCAGTGACGAGTGTTAAGCCCTGAGCTCGGCAGTGGAGGTGCACCTGGGAGGCAGGTGGCAGTGACGGCATCCAGACTTTTATCACACCAGGTGTCCCCGGAGACTGTGAGGGCAGGGACCACATCTGTCCTGCTCCCTGTTATGTCCCCAGTGCCTTGCCTGGTGCCTGAAACAGCGTAGGTGCTCAGTAAATATCTATTGAATAGCTAAGTCCATGAGCTACCGGATTTGTCAAGTGCGCTTGGGTTGTTTTGCAAGTGTATTCCTCTTATGCCCAGCTCGCCTGTAGACACGAAAGGGCCCAGGCCCTGAAGTGCTTGGGCCAGTCCTGCCTCAGCCCCTTCCCAAAAGGAGTCCTTTGAGAGCCCAGCTGTGTCCCCAGGTGCTGGCAGGAGCCAAGTATGTGGCGGCGGTGGCTGCTCGGCTGTCATTTCAGGAGAAGCTGAAAACGGGCTTAGAGTAGCCATCACTGGGGGCAGAATGCTTAACATTTATAAACAAGGGTCAACAGTTTCTAAATAAGTAGTATACCAAGCAGAGTAGCTAAGTAGTAAATACAAACTACCCCAAACTCCTAAAAATAGCTCTCACATATTTTTATTATTCCGGAACAGTCATTTAAGGAGACATTTCTTTTTAAAACCAGACCTCTGCCCACGGATCCAACCCAGACTCCCGCCATGAACTCTCCCCAGGGGACTCACCCCAGAGGTTTCTTTCCTTTTTAGTGGTTTTTATTACCAGTGGGACTGCGGCAGGGTGGTGGAGCAGCAGGCATGTCACCTGGGTGCTTGTTGGACGTGAAGGCTCCCAGGCCCCACCCAGACCTCCTGGGTCAGAATCTGCTCCTGGACACCAGGGTGACCCTGTGCCCGCTGCATGGGGCAGGGCTGGGTGACCCTGTGCCCGCTGCATGGGGCAGGGCTGGGTGACCCTGTGTCCGCTGCATGGGGCAGTGCTGGGTGACCCTGTGTCCGCTGCATGGGGCAGTGCTGGGTGACCCTGTGCCCGCTGCATGGGGCAGTGCTGGGTGACCCTGTGTCCACTGCATGGGGCAGTGCTGGGGGACCCTGTGTCCACTGCATGGGGCAGGGCTGGGGGACCCTGTGTCCACTGGATGGGGCAGTGCTGGGGGACCCTGTGCCCGCTGCATGGGGCAGGGCTGGGTGACCCTGTGCCCGCTGCATGGGGCAGTGCTGGGTGACCCTGTGTCCACTGCATGGGGCAGGGCTGGGTGACCCTATGCCCGCTGCATGGGGCAGTGCTGGGTGACCCTATGCCCGCTGCATGGGGCAGTGCTGGGTGACCCTGTGCCCGCTGCATGGGGCAGTGCTGGGTGACCCTATGCCCACTGCAATAGGGGCAGGGCTGGCCAGACTCTTCCGTCTGGGCTCCGATTCTGTCCTCAGGCCCCGTCCTCCTCACCTCTTCCCCGGAGCAAAGAAGCAGGGCCTCTCCCACCGTCAGTGCCGCAGGCAGCACCCAGCCAGCTGGGGATCCGGAGCTGATATGCGATCTGCGGTTACTAAGCATGGCCACCTGTTTCTGAGCAGAAGTGCCTGAGGCCGGTCTCCGTCTGCTGGCCTTGGCCTCTGACTCCCACCAGCCTGGTAAAGGCTTGGAGTTGAGAACTTCTTACCTCCCTGGGCAGCACTCAGAGCTGCAGGGTTTGCATTTAGAGAACCATCTTAGACAGCAGTGAAGGCGGTAAAGATTCACACCCCCGGGGGTGTGGACAGACAGTCTCCCTAACCCAGGGCTTCTCAGACTTGGCGCTGTTGACATTTGGAGCCGGATAGGTCTGTTTTGTGTGGGGGGTGGGGTGGGGGGGAGGGGTGAGGGGGGAGGCTGTTCTGTGCGTGTTTAGCAACCTCCCTGGTCTCTGTCCCCTCGATGCTGATGCCGGTAGCATCTCCCTCCCCAACTGTGACGACTGAAAGTGTCTGTAGATGTTGCCAAATGTTTGCCGGGGGCACAGTCACCCCTGTTGAGAAGCACCACTCTAATCCTCACCCCCTGCCGGCTGTGAACACTGTGTGGTGAGTAGGTCTCATGGTCCTTCCCAGCAGCCACAGATAAAATTAGCAAAAGAAATGGCGAGAGAAGCAGCCCCCACCCACCCTGCACGTGCCCACATGCCCAGCCTGCCCCTGCGGCCTAGACACGTGGCAGTGGGAGGCGTGAGAGCTGTGCTAAGGGTGCGCAGGAAGCCCGGGGCCGGGGACTGGGCCCCCAGCCTGCAGATGGTGCGTACGGCCATTACGCTGGACAGCGCAGACATGTCAGTCCAAGCTCCCTGTTACGCTGCAGAAATCACACGGGGAACCTTCTCAAAAGAACTGCCCTGGGAAGGAGGGAGGGGTGTTGGTGTGGTTCTGTGTGCTGGAGGGCAGAGGAGGGGCCCTGGGCCACGCACAGAGCCTCCGAGGAGGCCCATCGCCGGTGACCTTCCTGCTCCACTGAAAGCCCCGAGCCACGTGAAGTTTCGGGGAGCCAGGCCCCAGATATCCCGAGAGACAGGGCGGGGATATCGCTGGATTGTTTCTGGGCCGGGGCTCGCCCTGGTGGAACTGGGGGTTAGCTCATCCGGGCATTTCGGGGGAGGGCCAATGCGTGCTTGGTAAACTCATCAAACAGCAGGTGTGGGCTCAGTCACTGTTGTGCAAGGCCCCACTCAAGGTCGTGAGAGGAGTCGAGGGCAGCGGCCACCGGCCGGTGGTCTGTGGATCACTGGTGGTCCGTGAGGTCTGAAAGGTTGGTGACCGCTGGTCTGGGGCATCCTAGATACGGGTTCTTCTCCTTAAAGCACTGCAGTCTACTTGAACAGACCGTTAAAGTAGCAATACAAGGTAAAAGGAATGCCGCATCTCACAGGAGCATGCTTGTCAGGGGGTAGTCTGGGCAGACCACACAATCTTTCCTTCAACCTGTCTATACCTACTACCCACCCACCATTTATCCACCCATCCACCCATCTGTTCATTCATCCACCCACCTGCCAATTCACCCACTGATCCATCCATCCATACTCATCCAACCACTCACTCATTCATCATCCATCCATCTATCCACCACCCACCCATTTATCCACTCACCCGCCTATCTATTCACACCCACCCACCTACTATCCACTCATCCACCCATTCACGCACTCATCCATCGTCTGTCCGTCCATCCATCCACCCGTCCATCCATATTCTGTCTGACTTACTTTTGCTCTCTCTCATTTGTGCAACAAAAACATGGAGGTCTGCTCTGGGCTGGAGGGTATGAGGCAAACACTGTCCCCCCATGGAAACAACACAGCCAAAGACAGCATGTGCCTCACTTTGTCTTAGAGCTGCTGCTGAGCGTGCCTGCCTGTCCCTCCACCTCCCTCCGGAGGGGAGCTCCGGACGGGGGAGCCCTGTCCACCCTGTCTCCCTCACGGCCAGTGGCACAGGGCCTGGCAGGCGGCCGGAGTGCCTACCTGTGTGTTGGACTGAACTGGCCTGGGGTGGTGAGGGGTTGCACAGTCCAGGTTGGTGGGAGAGCTTTGAAGAAGCTTAAGGAGCAGTGGTGACTGGCATATGTTAACGAGGACATAGGAGAACTTCTCAGGGGAGAAGAAAACAGAACCTCGTCCCTTGGGCCGCATTTCCTGTTGGGTTTCTGGTTAGGGTGTGTGTGTGTGGGGGGGGGGGTCTCTTCCTCCTCCCTCCTGCCCCATGTTATGCCCCTGGGTCTGCAATGCAGCCACACATGATGTATCCTTGGTGATCCCCACATGACAGGTGAGGGGGCATAGAGCTCGGGGTGGCTGGGGGAACCCCTGGACAGGACGTAGCGCCTCACGGGGCAGCCTGTGCTGGTTCCTCAGAAGTTGTGCTGCCCCCGCCCCCCGCCCTTCTGCCCGGGGCTGACCTCTCTGTGCTCACAAAGCTGCCCTTTCCTCCCCGCCTTGAAATCTGATAATGAAACTAATACCCAATATTTTTGCCTCGGAGAGAGGCAGGGGATAAACAGGAAGGCGCAGGGGATTACGGTGTCTCTGAGAAAGGGGCCGGGGACAGGTGGGGAGGTGGGTGACATCTGTGTGTGGAGCAGCGGGGGAATCCAGATGTGAGCTGCTCTGCCTGCTGCATTTTTCCATTTGTGCAGAGAAAATAAAACAAAGAGAAAAGAAAACAAGCTGTAAAATACTTTGCAGAAGGTTGAGCGTGGGCAATCGCCACTTGATGTCCCCTGACAGCTCCAAGCCGAGGGGTGGGGGTGGGGTGGGGGTGGGGGGAGCCCTGCCTTTTGATGTTCAGCCTCTTGAGTTTTCTTTTGTGTGGCCAGTTGTTTGAAGAACCTTTTGTTGGTGTAGGTGCCTGTGGAAGGGAGAAACCAGCCCAAGGTTCTCCTCAGGGTGGGCGTGGGAGTCGGGGTGGGGGCGCAGGCTGAGCTCCCAGCAGGGGCTCAGAGGCTGGGGGGGGGGGCGGGGGGCAGCTGGAGCCATCCTGACAGAGGAGGACACAGGATTAGCATCTGCCTCCAAGAAGGAAGGAGAAGATGCTGCCCCTGAGTCCTTTCCCAGGATGAGAGGCCCGAGAGGGTGAGGCCTGGGTGGTCTTCCCAGACGCCTGTCCCTGGGCAGGTGAGCCAGGCCCTGTGGCTTCTGTGCTGGTAGGAAAGCCTCCCTGCCAGGCTGGAGTCTAGGCCCAGCTGTTCTTCCTTCCACGAGGGCAGTGGACCAGGAGCCAGAAGACCTGGGTTCCGGTCCCGGCCCCCCCCCCCCCATTTACTGGCTTGGTGGTCCCGGGCTGGTAGTCACTTAACCGCGCTGAGAAGCTCCGTCATCCTGGACTGGCTGAGGGAGTCCACAGGGACAATGAACTTGGGTATGCACGACCCCCAGTGCTGGGGGCTGTGGCTTCTCTTTGTACTTGGTTGAGCTCAGCCCCGAGGGCTGGGGAGCTGAGGGAGCTTGTGACGCTCTCAGGAGGCCTTCCCTGGCCTCCTGTGTCCAGCTGCTTCCAGGTGTCAGGCGTGAGCTGCCTTCTGTCTCCCCGCTGAGCCTCCTCGGAAGCCCTTGTCCATCTCGACGTGTGAATCAAGTGACGAAGGGGGGCGCGATGTGGAGGGCGACTCCGGGCAGGACATTTAAAGAAGCTTATTATGACGTCACAGGAAAACATTAAAGGGGCAAATATTTTGTGAAAACCACACAAGCAATACCTGAATAAGAAACTGGTAAAAACATTGGCAGCTTATATAGTAGAAAGGACAGGTGGTTTTTCATCCATCACATTAAGAGCGCTAGACACGGTGGAAAAAACAACACCTTGTTTGAAAACTAGGCAAATGGCATGAGCAGGCAGTGCACAAAAAGTGAAGTATGAATAGAAAAACAAACATGGAGAAATGTTCAGCCTCACTGGGAATCAAAGACATGCAAATTAACATCATATGTGTGTGTGTGTGTGTGTTTTCCAGACGAATTGGCAAAGATTTTTTTTAAAAAATGAATGCTGATACAAAATGCATATTATTATTCTTTTCAAGGGCGTGTCCACTAGGAGCTCTCATATCCTGCTGATGGGAGTGGAAGCCTTTATTTGAGGGGAATGTGGCAGTTTGGATCCCAAGTTAAAACATGTAGACCCCAAACCTAACTACCAAGTCTTGTCTTGAGAAATTTACTGTACAGCCGTCATCAGAGCAGAGTAAAAAGTCGTGAGTGCAAAGGTGGTTCCCGGTGTGTTGTTTATAATAATAGTGAAAACCTGGAAGCAACCCAGCCACCCAACCCGGGGAGGCCCTGAGTGTAAATGCACCCACTGCAGATCCAGGCAGCCCCATCACACGCGTCCGGACAGTGGTGGACTAGACAGGCTTTCAAAATCATGAAGAACATTGTCTGACACAAAAAATGCTCACCATTATGAGGCACGAGGCCACGAGCCCGAGATGCACCGTGTGATCCGTGGCTGCAGAACTGAACAGCTCCACAGCTGAGCAAATGTCCATTCAGGTCTGCGAGGACGGCCCCCCGTGTTAGCAGCCGGAGTGCAGTTTTTTCCTTTCTGCTTTTGTTTTTCAAATGTCTGGCATGAAGCACGTCTTTCCTTAGAAATTACATAAAATGCCATTTAAAACAAGCTTAGCCCAAAAGCAGGGCAAATTATGTGACAGGGTGAGCAAGATCGGGCGGATCTAAGCTGGAGTTATGTTGGCGTTAGAGACCTAAGGGGGAAGGCAGGCAGCGCGCTTCCCGGGGTGGCATGAGGAGGGCTGTGGGGGCTGTGCCGATGCCTGGGGAGCCCATGGCCCTCTTGCCTAAGCCAGGCTGGTGGAGGTGACAGTGGGCGTGGAAGTGACAGCTGAGACCAGTACATGGAGGGTGAGCAGGTTGCAGGCAGATGAGGAGGGGGCTTGGGAGAAGAGGGTCCTCAGAGGCGAGGAAAGTCATAGGGGGGGCAGGCAGAGGGTCCTCACACAGGGCACACTCTAGATCAGTGGTTCTCAACCTTGGCTGCACATTAGAATCACCTGGGAATCTTTCTAAAATCCTGATTTCTGGGCCGCATCCTCCGGAAATTCTGTTTCTTTGTTATGGAGTGGGGCCACAACATTAGTAACAAAGAAACAGAATTTCCGGAGGATGAGGCCCAGAAATCAGGATTTTAAAAAGATTCCCAGGTGATTCTAATGTGCAGCCAAGGTTGAGAACCACTGGCCTAGAGCGGTGGTTGGTAAACTGCGGCTCTCGAGCCACATGCGGCTCTTTGGTCCCTTGAGTGTGGCTCTTCCTAAGCCTTAGGAGTACCCTAATTAAGTTAATAACAATGTACCTACCTATATAGTTGAAGTTTAAAAAATTTGGCTCTCAAAAGAAATTTCAATCGTTGTACTGTTGATATTTGGCTCTGTTGACTAATGAGTTTGCCGACCACTGGCCTAGAGCAAGCTGTGTGTGTGTGCCCTGGTGTCTGGCTCCGGGGGCACACTTCCTCTTCCCAGGACACCAGTCAGATTGGATGAGGGCCCACCCTCACAGCCTCATTCAAGGCCTAACCACCTCTTTCAGGGCCCCATCTCCAAACACGTCACATTCTGAGGTCCCGGGGTCAGTTAGGGTAGCAGGTGAATGGGGGAGGCACAATACAGCCCTCAGCAAGCGGATTTGGGCACAAGGAGATGCCAGGTCCCCTCCCCACCCTGAGTGTGTATGGCGGGCCGGGTGCCGCGGGAAATGAAGTCTCCCCGTGGTTCAGGCCTGCAGGGTGGTCCATGAGCGTGTGTGGGGGAAAGAGGGGAGCCTAGGAGAAGCTCTGCGGGTGGAGGAGGGGGCTTGGGGGCAGTCTCCGGCCCCCAGGTGCCCCTTCCTGACGCTCTCCCTGCCCCTTCCACAGCCTGCAGCTGCAACCTGCACGCCCGGCGCTGCCGCTTCAACATGGAGCTCTACAAGCTGTCGGGACGCAAGAGCGGGGGCGTCTGCCTCAACTGCCGCCACAACACGGCCGGCCGCCACTGCCACTACTGCAAGGAGGGCTACTACCGCGACATGGGCAAGCCCATCACCCACCGGAAGGCCTGCAAAGGTAGGTGGCGGGGGCGGGCCTCGGGCACCCCTGCCCCCTCTCTTTCCTCGCTGCTTCTCCTTTCCTGTCGCTTTTGTCCATGATCATACACGCGCCTGCCCGCACGCACGCACGCACGCAGGGCCTCCCTGGCATTCGGAGGTGCAGGCCCAAACAAAGGGGCGATGCAGCAATGACTGGGAGAAGAAGAAAGGAGGTGTGATCTCTGCGAGGGTGCAGGTCGCCCCGCCCCCTCCCAGCTGCTTGTCCCTCGCACAGGTGTGCCGCATACCACAGGGCGGGGGTCAGGTTCACCCGGCTTACCATCGCACAAAGGGCTCTATTTTACCAAAACCCGGCAGACGGATTTCTTTGGATGTCGCATGCACCTCCTGCCCCACCCCCAGCTCGCACAGACAGACAGCGCGGCTTCAGGGGCAGGGTCGCCGAAGGAGCATTTAATCCACCTGCAAGTAGCTTTACGGCTCAGGACAAAGTACGACAGGGAGATGGAGACTATTTCCGTTCACTGAAGCAGGCACTGATGTTTTAATGTTGCGTGTTTGTTGTCTCCCACGAACACAAAGAAACAATGGTGAGATGGCTCAGAAGAGCTGATGAAACGCCAGGGAACTGCATGATACTGGGGGAGGAATGAGCCCCACCCCATTCGCTTCTGGGAATTCCAGGAATCGGGGCTCTTTGGGTCCAGAATTTGGAGGCTGGAGCCAGGGCTTGCTGTGAGCATGGCTTCCCAAGCTGATATCTCTGAGGGCTCTTGGGGGACACTTGAGAGACCCCAGCCGTGGCAGACTCGGGCCCAGGTGATGAGCTGCCGCAGAGAAATCCTTCTGTGGCCACTGCTTAGCCTTTGGACGAAGCCAGAGCATCATCTTCTCAACAGGAAACCCACCCGATGTCAGGCACTGGTGCGCAGGACAACCGCACGACCTGCAGGCCCCGGTGCAAAATGAAAACACAGGGCTTCGTGCCCGGCCGGCGGGGCTCCGTGGTTGAGCGTCTACCTATGAACCAGGAGGTCACGGTTCACTTCCCGGTCAGGGCACATGCCCGGGTTTCGGGCTCCATCCCCAGTAGGGGGTGTGCAGGAGGCAGCCGATCAATGATTCTCTCTCATTATTGATGTTTCTATCTCTCCCTCTCCTTTCCTCTCTGCAATCAGTAATACACACACACAGAGATACATAAAAGAAAGGAAATACAGGGCTTCTTGTTCAGGAATTGCTAAGGATTTCAAAACGGCAACAGCAGAGCTTCAATCAAGCATGTGACCTTATGAGCATGTGCCCATGATGCTGGCCTTGCTTGTTTGAAACGCTTTTCTCAAAAAAACAAACAAAAAACATACGCAAAAAAACCCCACAAGCCAACAAAAACAAAGCAGGTTCCCAGTCTGCGTCTTCCGGGAGAAATCCCTTCGATTCCAAATGAACAGGTGGCTCTCCTTTCTGATCTGTGGACTTAAGGCTGCCTCTGGTGGTTGTCAAGAGAAACTTAAGCATAAAGGTAGTTGGGCTATTTCCACATCAAACAACAACTCATCCAGGTGAGAACCCGCCCCCCAGGAGACTTGAGCAGGGACTAAGAAATCGGCCTGGGCAAAGGGACTCAACAAAGGCCTGCAGTGGCAGGAAGGCATGAGCAGGACATGACCAGCAAGTGAGGGCTTTGGGTTGTCAGAGAACATAATTGGAAGGTAATCCAACTCCTTCACCTATGCCCAAGTGTTCATTGTATTTCACTGACAGAAGAAAGTGAAGCCAAGGTCTTATAAACCGCTGCTTGCACACAGATATCTTGGGGATTTGGCCAACAAATTTTGATCAAAAGTGGCCACTCAGCTGGATGAATGGAGAAATCTGCTGGTGGGTGAGACGGTCTGGGCTCTCCCTGTCTGTTTCCGCTGTCAGAGCAGGGAAGGTGTGTCCCCTGGAGAGACAGGAAGGAGCATCTTGGCCGCCCTGCCGTTTGCCTCCCCCTCCTCCCCTCCGTTGCTGTGGGACAAGGCCCACGTGTGGCCTCTTGCCGCTTCGAGTGAGATGTCAAGAAGCCACAGGATTCTGGAACCTGCAGGTCATCCTCTGGGGCTCTGCCACCTGGTTAAATGGTGTGTAGACACTCAGCCCCCAAGAGGAACAAGTGCAGGCAGGCAAGGGTGTGGCCCTGTCTTATTTCAAACGCTGTGGCCAGCCGCAGTGGCTGTGTCTTCCCTCTCAGCCCTGGACAGCAGCTGCCCCTGTCTTGGTAGGAGCACAGGGAGAAGAACCCACAGAAGGAGGAGGACCGTATGGATGGATTCTGCTCAGAAGGATTCCTGCATATCCTGCTGGGGAAAAGTGACAGGAAAGGGCGGGACTCTCAGTGTGTCCTGATTGGTGAGGAAAAACAATGCTTCCAGGATCCTGCCACCTGATTGGTGAGGGAAAACGCTACATGGCTGGTCCTAACACTGATTGGTGGGGAACAGCATTGCCCGAAGGGCTTCATGCTTGCTGAAAAGCCACTTCGGGGAGGAACTGCTCTGAGCGCTGAGCAAGAAGAATGTGACCTGACAGTTCCAGGTCCCCCCCTCTGCCCTTCTTTTCCTGCTGTCACCCCCGCCCCCCTGAAGGAGATGTGGGAACTTGGACTCCTCAGTTCCCTCTCAGGATACTTCTCAGCAAAGAGAGACCCTGCCGTCTTGTCAGGAACCAGGTGGAGGAGCTGAGATGCTGGGGGTGGGGGGAGGGGGGCGGGATATGCACCGTTGAGATCTGCAGAGGGAGGTCTCTTCATCACCTCCATGGAGCCCGCTGTCTTGCCTTCCAGGGCTGGATGGCTTAAGGAAGTGATTCCTTTGGCGGAAGCATTTGGCCCAGTATTTTGATCTCCCAGGGTTTGCTCTCAGAAGCTTCCAGACCTTGTCGCTGAGGAGCTACCCCCATGCCCTGGCCTCCTGGGGTTGCCCTCAGGGAGCCTCGGCCTAGCCCTCGGGTGAAGGCCGCCTGCCTCCTCCTTTGCTCTGTTTCCGATGCATTTTCCAGGGGCACTGAGACGACTGGCCGTGGCTCTTGGCGCAGGTTGGCAGTTGGCCGGAGGAATGGCATCAGGGCCCCCTTTACCGCCCGACTTCCCAGGGCCTGGGAGGAGCCCGGCAGGGGGCTGAGGCCACCCATACACTCCTGGCGATGGCTGACTCCCAACCTTGTTCCGTCTAGAGCAGGGGTGGACCCAGACAAGAGCGGTGTGGAGCGAGGGCATTCGGTTCCAAACGTGATTATGCAGTCCCCCATCCGGGAAGTTTCGTAGCAACAAATTTGTTGGGTTCTTTCTCCTCTCCAGTGGTTTAGAACCAAGCCAGGCTGGCAGGGCTGGGGCATACAAAGGGCTGTAATAAACATGCCCCGGGAACAGGCGGCTGCACTCTCCGGCTATTCAGTGCGATTTCACAGCCCCGCGAAGGCCTCATTATGGCGGGGGCTGTTGTCCTATACAAAGTCAGATGAGATGAATCTCTCTCTTTTCTCCCCAGAATGGTTTGTGAAGGATACGCGTCCTGGAATCTGTCAAAAGCTTAGGGGGTTTTGTTTACCATTTGTCTTCTTTATGGACCGGGGGGCGCTTTTCCCTTTGGAGCCAGCAAAGAAGACGTTGCCATTTAACCATTTCAGCCATGCCCCCATTTAAATGATATTAATTTATCATCTTCCCAAACCATCTGCGACGGATAAAGACATTCCGGGAGTCTCCCGTGAACCGCATCGCGATGAGAATTAAGAAATTAACCACCACATCTAGCGTCCTGCACAAAGGGCTTCGTTCCGTCTCACTGAGCAGCCTGTTTCTTTCGCTCTCTGCCCTGCCCCCTTCAAGTCCACGGTCAACGCTGCTGATTGAATGCAGGCTGCTGGGAAGGTGCGAGTCCTCAGAAGATGCAGGCGGTGGGAGCAGAGGAATGTGGGTCCTCTCTCCTGGCCAGTGCACACCTGCTGCTCCCATCCACCCCCTGCCGCTCTGCCAGGGGTTGGGGAAGAAGCCAGCGCCTGGGGCCGCCCCTTGGCTCCCTGCCCACTGTGTGTAGCTTTCCTTTTCTCTCCTTTCCCTGCTCATCAGGGCATCCTCAGTACAGCAGGTCCTTGAATAGTGTCACTTCCTTCAATGCCGTTTGTTATAATGTGGATGAGATATTGTAGGAGCTTGTTAATATCAGTTCGCTTTTAGTAAAATTGGTTTCGTTATACGTTATTTCAGTTGAAGTTGCAGAAGCTATTGACAGTGTCTGTATCCTTTCTCCGACTTGTGTGGAGGGTCCCACCCTTGGCTGCACTTTGGAATCGCCTGGAGATTCGAAAATCCTGAGGCCTGAGTCCTACCCCCCAGAGATTCTGGTTTAATTCCCGGGCCAGGTGGGTCCTGGGAACCTGAAAAGCTTCCCAAGGTGGGTCAGATGTGCAGCCCAGGCCGAGAACCACGGCCGTGGGAGAATAAGAAGGAGGACAGTGAGCACTCTTGGGTTGAGAAAGGTGGCCTAGGCCCCGGGTTTATTCTTTTGAGGGGAGAGGCTTATTATCAATGAATTTAAATGTCTTTTTCTTTATGCCTCTCTTGATGAAAACTGGGTGGAGGGGGTGTGTGTTTAAAATTTTTAAATTTAAATCTTGCCAGGTGAGGCTGGGAGCTTAGCTAGGCAGCCGAAGTTCCAGTGTCCAGTGAGAGCATGGGATCGGGTGTGTGCACCCATGTGTATGTCTGGACTTGATCACAGTCAAAGCAGAGCTAGGAACCTGGGGCCCCACCCCTTCCTGACTCTCAGGCAGAGTTCATGCACCCCACAAAAGCCTGAAAGCATCAGGAGTGCCCCTGCACTCTGTAGGTCCCTGGTCACGTTTCCATTTCCTGTCATCACTTTAGGGGTGCAGGGAAAGGGTGGTCACCTTAGGCAGGAAGGTACTCAGTGGCTGGAGCAGCTCCCAGCTCAGAGGGCAGAGGCCACAACCAAGGAGTGAACTGTGTTAGGGTGCGATGAAGGCCAGTGTCCCCTGGGGAGAGCAGAAGTGAGAAGAAGAGACAATCCCATGGAAGCTCCATGCTCAATGCCAACTGTGGCCTCTGGGCCTGCTGGTCCCTGGGGGTTGGGGAGGGTCGGAAATCCCGATCTCCAGATTTGGCTCTAGCTTTAAAGTCTGGGGGAAGTCACGTGATCTCCCTAGACCTCCGTCTCTCATCTCTGAGTCACATTCAGATTTATGGTCTCGAGTCCCGTCCAGCGTCGACATTCCACACTCCACGTGCTCTTTTTAAATAAGCGTTGTATCAGTCCCTGGTGGGCAGGACCTGGTCCTGCCTCAGTAAAGCTTGTGAGCTGGGAACGTGGGAAGCTGGCAGACACCGGGCGGAGGTGGTTCGCTCCCAAGGTCTTTACAAATGAGGAGTCCCTGCTCTTGTGCCCGGGCCCACACAGCGCCCCAAGCTAAACGGGATCTTCAGGCCCAGCCCTTGGTCTCATCCATGCCCTGGGCATCCTTGGCCATTTTCTTCACCTTGCTGGGCGCCAGTGCCCTGCCTCTGAAGGCTGCTGTCATCCCAGTGTCCTGGCCTTGAGCTCCTCTGTCGATGGAGGGCATTTCACCTGGGACATAGCTTTTGCCACCAGGAGAGCAGCAGGTGGGCTCCAGCCAACAGCCTCGGGGTGGGTAGCTTTTCAAAGCACGGAGTTATCGAGACCAGGGCTCAAGTTCCATCCCTGGGCAACGTATGTACTCGTCGGTGCCTCAGTTTTCTCACCTGAAAATGGGGTTAACAATAGTTTCTCCTCCCTCCCAGGGTTAAATGAAATGACACAGAGGAGGTTCCTGGCGCGTGCATCACCCCGCACCTGTTAGCTGGTGGGGTTATTTGTACAATTAGAGGAAAGTAGGACAAGCCGGGCACACGGGTTCCCTCTGCTCTTCTGCGGCCTTAGTTCTTTCGGTGAGCGGGGGTGCCTCTCACTTGGAGGGCTCAGCTCCAGTGTGGACTCGGAGGCAGATTTCCACCGGGCTGGGCAAGGCCCCGGGGGTTTGTCCGACGGCCGTTGCACACTCTGGATAAAGGATTTACACACTTGGGGAGCAAAAATGACAAACAAGTCAAATCGCAGAGATGAGTGTCCGGCAGCTGCTCCCGGAGGCCCTGAGGGGAGAGGTGGGGACAGGCCGTGTGTATAAACGCGGCTGTGAAAGTGCCGCCAAGAGAGATCCCGCCCCTGCCCTGAGCCGGTGCGTGCAGACTCCCCACCCCCGCCCCGTGGGGAGCCATCTGCAGGAGTGAGCCCTTCCCTCAGCTGTAAATCAGGTGCAGGAAGACTATAGTTAACTAGATCAGGAGGGTCAAATAACCCAGTTTGGGATTATGGGGCGGCCCTCCCCTTCCACTTCCTGCTGTCTGCACCTTGATCCGCGAGTGGCAGGGGAGAGGAGAGGTCGCACAACTTGAAACATTTATTCTTTTGTGCCTCGTTAGCAACTGCTGCGAGAAAGAAAAGCATAGCTGCTAGGAGGTGGACACAGATGGGGAGAGGGTTTGTGGATGATCTGTGCACTGAAGTGCTCCTGGCTCCCTCATTAGCGGGGAGAACGCAGGAGCAGGGGGTGCTCTGGAGTCAGGCTGGGTCTTCCCTGCTCGCCT
>NW_005871586.1:365853-366869 GCF_000147115.1 Myotis lucifugus | reverse complement strand
TTTTTTTTCGGGGGGGGGGGGGGGGGGTGGTGGTGACGAGAAAGAGGAAGAAAGAGCATAAGAGTATTATACATTGTGGTGAGTTACAGGGAGGAATTACAGAGAGTGTAGGTGGGGGAGCTGCTCTGCGAGGTGGCCGGGGAGGGCCTCGCTGAGGACCGGATGTCTGAGTTCAGGCCCAAAGCTGTCCTTCACCCCTGGCTGGTGGCCTGAGTGGCAGCCATTGGTGACGTCTGAAGTGAGGAGCGATGCTGTGGTCTGTGGTCGTTCCCTCTCCCACCCTCCTGCCTGGAGCTCTCCAGGAGTCCGGGCACCAGGCCACGCCCCTCTCCTACGCCCTGAGATCACTGCCATTTGAAGGCCCCGCCTGAACCCAAAGGCCTTTAGAGCCAGGTCTTCAGGAAAAGCAGCCAGACTCCCGCATAGGCACCCAGGATGGGCTCCCAAAGGCCACCGTGTGAGCCACAGTGAGAGGGGGCAGCCTCGGGCGTGCGCCTCCCCCTGACGGAGGCTGTGGGTCCTCAGGGAGCCTGGACAGGCACCGGAGGAAACAGGGAAAGGAGCTGCTGGAGGCCAGCAGCCTGGGGTCAGGACCGTCTGCCTTCCCTGTCACTCCGCCAGGGCTCCAGGAACCCTGCTGGGCTGCTCTTCACTGACAGAGAAACCGAGCCTCAGCGAGGACATCCTGGCACTACTGGGTCGACAGCGGTGTCGGGCAGGGCGACCGGGGGGTGTGGACGGAAGGTGTGATGTGCCCGGCAGTGTGAGCGAGCAATTGCCTGGACCCTCGGTGGGGACACTGCCATGTCTGCAGCGGTGGGGGGGTGGTCCGGGGCAGACACAAAGCACCTGGCTGTTAAGTTGGAAGTGACCCAGTGGTTCTCAACCTTCCTAACGCCGCGACCCTTTAATACAGTTCCTCATGTTGTGGTGACCTCCAACCATAAAATGATTTTCGTTGCTACTTCATAACTGTAATGTTGCTGCTGTTATGAATCGTCATGTAAATATCTGAT
>NW_005871586.1:318000-365753 GCF_000147115.1 Myotis lucifugus | reverse complement strand
TACACATGACATAATTAAAGCATAGTGATTAATCACAAAAACAATATGTAATTATAGTATGTGTTTTCCGATGGTCTTAGGCGACCCCTGTGAAAGGTTCGTTCGACCCCCAAAGGGGTCGCGACCCACAGGTTGAGAACCGCTGCTCTAGTGGGAGTGTAGACCTCTGTCCTTACAGGTGAGCCACCGGGGCCAGAGCAAGCCAGGCACTAGCCCAGGGTCACACAGAATTACTGCAGGACAGGCCCAGGCCTGGGTCTCCTGATGCCCGTCTGAAACCGCCTGTGTGCCCTGAGCACCTGGCCCTGTCCGGCGGCCGAGCGCGGAGACAGTGGGCTTCTGCTGCGCACCCGGAGGCCCCTCCTGCTGCCTCCTCAGGGCCCCGAGCTCCCGCCTGTCTCACACCCTCTGGATGGGAGAAGCCTGGGGTAGGCTGTTGCCCATGGCCAGCTGCTGCCCGCTCCGGCAAACGCGGTGACCTGCGTGGGAGGGGTTGGCCTCTGCCGGAAGAAGCGGCTGACTTCCAAGGAAACGGAGTCACCACTGGGCTTCCCCTGGCGGAGGATGTTCTGAGCCAGACCCAGTTCTCAGCATCGGGGAGGCTCTCCTCGCCCCTCGCCCGGCCCCCTGCCAAGAAGCCTCCACTCACCTGAGCCCCACGTTCTCTGCAGCTCCGTCTGCTTCTCCCCACCGCACCAGTGCCCTGCGTGCTCACGGCGTTCCTCTGTCTGCGTGTGTCTCTCCCTGAGGGTCAGGGCCCGGGCCTCCTGGTACCTGCGGTGGCTCCCCCACTTCCTCTGACACTGCTTGCTCCCTTCCCTCCTCCCGGGCTGTGGCAGAACCCTCTGCAGGTGCTGTCATCCGTCAGTCCTCCCACGCCCCTCTGCACAGAGGGATAATTCAGACTTTTCCTCCTAAACGGGGTTTTGGGAAAAGTCCTTACTTCGAATGCGATGCAAGCCTGTCTGTCGGGATTGTATTTGACCACGCCTAACAAAACCCATCTAGCCCTGGTTCCAGCTGGTGTGAGCATGGATTGCTCCTTGCAGAATGAGAAGAGGGGGCGTCCAGAGAGGGGAGGGCCTCAGTGATGCCCTCGGAGACCAGCCTCCCCACGGCTCCTCCCTCGGCTGCAGTCTTCGCTGCCTGTCCACAGTCTCCTCCTCCGGGTGGTTGTGTCAGTGTCGCAGGCAGGTGTGAGGGCCAGAGCTGACGGCTGTATGAGAAGGTGGACCCGTAAGGTGTTCACAGGCGCCACATGGGAGGCGTTCCCCTCCTCCTGATGTCCCACTGTCCTGGGGGTGACCAGGCTGGCTTGCCGAGCTTGCCGAGCATCCCGCCCCCCACTCTGTGGAACCCTGATTGGGTGGAAGCACAGTGAGCGCTGCTCCCGCTAGAGCACGCTGCGGGGCCCGCTGGTCAGAGCCTCCAGATCTCGGGAGAAAGGTTTGGAAGCTGAGATAAAGCACCCGCTCCTTTAATCAAAGGATGGTCCTTGGGAAGTGCGCGCTCCACCCAGCAGACAGCTGCCCGAGCAGCACAGAGGGCGGCCTCGCTCCACCGGACCTCAGCTGGCGCAGCTGAGAGGTCACAGCTGTGGGGGCCGCGGGGGAGGGACACTGTCCTCCCACTGCTCCCCGACTTCTGTTCTGGGCCGCTCCCCCCATGGTAGAGACCCCTGGACTGGTGGTGGTGCCCGCGGGGGACTTAGCTCGGACCCTTCAGTCCTGAGCAGCCTTTGGTGACCTCTGTCAGCCAAGTCCAAGGGTCCTGAAGTCCATTGCGGGCAGCGATGCTCTGTCACACGGGGAGGAGAGGAGGCGTCCTGGCGTGCATCTCGGCCTGGCCAGCCAGCTGTGCGCGCAGGCCAGGGTGTCAGCCAGCAGGAGCCTCGGTCCCCATCCGACTGGTGCGGTGTCGGGAGCTCGGGACAGCAGCGTCCTGTGCTGTGCCCTCTGCTTTCACGTGGCAACTGAGACACGCCGCCCACGTGTGAGCGCCCTTCCCATCATGGGACGTGGAGGCCAAGGGAAAGGTCGGCGTATTCTCCATCCGCCCCTCCTGGCATCATCCGCACCTTGCACCGTGGTGCAGTCTCTTCTTACTGAATAAAAACAAAACAAAAACAAGAAGGAAAGAAAAAAACAGTGAGGCATGAACTTGAATTCAGGGTAGATTTAAGAAGACAGGCTTCTAACAGACGGGTTTACTGCTGTTTACGAGGCAAGACTGGAGCAGTCGCCTTCCTCTGTGGGGCCAGCACTGAGAGACCCCTCAGTCCACCAGCCGCCTGCGTGGCACCCAGGGCCTCTGTCCCGGGCCTGTGTCCCCGCCTCTCACCTGCCAGGGGGCACCCACAACCAGAAGCCCACTCCGCCACGAGTTTCGGGAAGCCACACATGTCCAGACACAACTTCAGCAAACATCTCACATTCCTCTCCTTCCTGCTCTCCTCCTGCTTCCTTCCTCCTGCGGATTCCCCGTCCCCCTGGCCCAGGGCTGCGGGGAGAGGCCCGTCTTCGTCCGCAGGCTCTGCCTCCCCGTAAGCAGAGCCGGCTGGAGAACCCCAAGTTAGCTCCTTGAGGAGCTCTGCTCGCACTCGTTTTCTTGGATACCTTTTCCCGTTTGGAGCAGAAGCACAGAGCAGCTTGTGGCACCAGTTGAAATGGCTGCGGGATGCCTCCCTGAAGACCCTCCCCCACTGCCCTTGGGGGATGAAGAGGGGGGAAGGAGCGGGGGTGCGGCGGGGAGAGGCAGACCACTTCTCCTTCGTCCTGTCTTCCCTTCCCACTCCCACTCGGGGCCGCTGCCTGGACTCGGGGGCAGGACACTGGGGGCTCAGGTCCTGCCTTGTTGGTGCAGCAGTTCTTGCCCGGGCATCAGGTATTGGTGTCGCCATCAGCTCTGGCTGCTGCAACAAAGCACCATCGACTTAGACAACAGCTGTGTATTTCTCACCGTCCGGAGGCTGACAAGTCCAGGATCAGGTGCCGCTGAGTCGGTGTCTGGGGAGGGCCGCTTCCTGGTTTGCAGGGGCTGCCTCCTTGCTCTGTGCTTGCGGAGACCTCCCTCCCTCCTCTGTTAAAGGTGCTAATCCCAGCAGGCGGGTCCCACCCTCAGGACCTCATCTAACCCGAATTACCTCCCAGGGGCCCCACCGCCCCATACCATTGTATTTGGGGTTTAGGGCTTGAACATAAGACTTTGGGAAGATACAGTCAGTCCCCAGCAGTGGGATGTCCCCCCAATATTGCCCGGCCACTGCATCGCTGGAATAGGGTCCTTAGCGCACAGGAGTGGGCACCCGGACACAGTGTAACAGGATGGGCAAACGGGAGCATGGGCCTGGGCGTGCTCTTCGTGTGCTGCCAGTGGCCTGAGAACCGGGGCCTCACGTCACTGCCCCGCCTGGCCATTCCCTCTGTGAGGCCCTTGGGGAGGGTTCCCGCACCTCCCAGTCTTTGCACGTTTATTAAACAATCACTGTGCCTCTTCCCACTGCTGCGGTTTATGGGCTTTGGGGTCCAGAAGCCTGAGCCCCAGCCCGGCTGCAAATCAGGGCGGGTGGGCAGAGCAGGTGGGAGCAGCAGCCTGCAGGCCACACCTCCTGCTGACTCCCCAGTCAGGCTCCAAACCCTGTCCCTCTCGCCCAGAGGGTCAGCAGGGGAGTGTGGGGGCCAGGTGCTGGCGGGTGGAGGAATGAGAATGCACAAGCCCATGGGGAGAAGGGGCGGCCCCCAGGTCTGACTCCTCCGCTCGTGGTCAGACTTTGCATTCCTGGAAACATGCTTGACGGTGCGCCTTCCTCTCGGGCCTTTGGAGGGGCTCCCCACCCTTGCTGTCCTGCTGCCAGAACATCCTTTCGAGTCCGTGTATCCTAATCTTCACTCCCTTTTCCAGGTAGGCAAGTGGCCAGTGTTCGGGGCTTCCGGAAAGTGTGGGCTTGGCTGGGTCCACTCCCCCGTTCCTGCTCTTCCCTGGGGAGGGCCCCCAGGGGAGGGTGTGCACGGGGCCCCTTCCTGCCCTCTGACCCTCCTGTTGTGTGTCCTCCACAGCCTGCGACTGCCACCCCGTGGGCGCTGCTGGCAAAACCTGCAACCAAACCACCGGCCAGTGTCCCTGCAAGGACGGCGTGACCGGCATCACCTGCAACCGCTGCGCCAAAGGCTACCAGCAGAGCCGCTCCCCCATCGCCCCCTGCATAAGTACGCGGGCGCCTGCTCCTGGGGCTCGGGCTTGGGTGCGGGTGGAGGGCCCTTTCTGGAGGCGGGTCCCGCCATCCAGGGAGTATAGTTCATGGGTGCGATCTCTGCCTGGGTGGGACCCCGGGTGGGACCCCAAGCCGTGGGGTGCTTGCTGGCGCACAGCAGAGCCAGCTTGTCTGGGGCTGTCTGTCCTGACCAAGAATGAGTCGGGGAAGCGAGCCCACTCCTATGCCTGGGTCCTGTTCCCATGTGCCACCTTGACCTTGGACCTGAGTGGGTGGGTGGGCAGAGCAGGTGGGGGCAGCAGCCCGGAGGTCACACCCCCCTGGTGACTCCCTCAGACCTGGCAAACCCCAGAGCCCCATCCGGCTTCAAACCTTGTCCCTCCCAGCCAGAGGGCCTGTACCTGGGCCACCATTGCTGCTGTGGGAATTCACCCCCCTGCTGCTGGCCGACGCCAGGACTCTTGAGGGAAGCTGGGAAGGCTCCCATGGCCATAATGAAGGATGGGAGCAGCCCCCAGGGTCCTGGAGGCCCCATTGGGCCAACCATGACCCCTTAGTTGCTGGAGCTTGGAGAGGGAGTGACGAGGTGGCAGGGGGCCTTGGCTCAGCCAGTCTTCATGTTTTACAACCGGTGGCATCACACAGGGGTCGTGAGCAGAGGCTGAGCCCTGGCGGAAGCCGGGTCTGGGGCGTGCAGGCCGGGCCTGCCCCAGAAAGGAGGGCAGAGGGAGGAGCCGAGCCCAGCCCGCGGGGCGGAGCCTGACGGAGTCTGCTTCTCCGGAGCAGGGTTGGCACACCTGCCGGGAGGTTCCCGCCACCTGGTTTTATACGGCTGCAAGGGGTGTGTGTGTGTGTGTGTTTACCCTTTTTAAATGACTGAAACAAAAAACAAAAGAACACTGCTGCTTCCCGTGTGCAGATGATAGGAAAGTTCAGTGTCCACAGGGAAAGTTTTATGGGGACACAGCCGGGCCCGCTGTTCACAGGCGCCTTTTTGAACCGTAACCACAGAATCGAACAGCTACAATATAGACCTGTGACCTAACTGTTTCTACCTGGGCCTCCACAGGAGAGGCCGGCCAGCCTGCTTAAGGGTGTCAGCGTCCTTTAGCACTAAGAAGGGCACTGGCCCTTCTGGTCTGTCACAAGGCACCTGGGGCCTTGGAGTGGTCCCCATGGACCTTGCAGAGAACCCTACGTACACACGTGCACACACACATACACACACGCACACGCACACTCACACGCACACACACACACACAGAGGCAGGAGCTTTAGCCGCTGCGCCTCACCTGCCCCAGCTGGGGTGGCCTTCACCTTCCAGGACACGTCAGGTGGTGTCCGTTCCGGCGGCGCCAACCAGCTTCTAAGGCAGGATGTGTGGCAGGGTCCAGTGCCAGCCAGTGACCCAAAGCCCAGCCTCAGGAAATTGAGCTCAGTGCCCACCGGGGCAGAGCAAGGTGAAAGGGTTCCCACAACATGCCTCCCTGCCGGCCTCCCCACGTTCAGCAGTCCCTCCACCCACCCAGGAAGCGGCAGTGACACCAGGAGCGCTGGGCGGAAACCGTGCCGCCACCTGGAGAATGCAGACGGGGAAACGGTCTCCCTTTTAAAGGGAGTCAGGAGCTGTCAGGTTGCTCAGAGGCGGCAGGAACCAACATTCCCAGCGCTCAGGGCAGACCCGGCAACGAAGTGGATGTTTCAGACTCCGAGACAGGGACCTGGAAAACGGGGGCTCGCGCTTCCTGACGCTCAGTACCTTCCCCCGTCCGTCCGCCCCGAGGCAGGTGATGCCAGGAGAGCTGGCCCACCAGCAGCCTAAACACCTGGTCTCCCTCCCGGGGTTCCCACGAGCTCTGCAGAGAGCACCCGCTGCAGGTGCCCGACAGTGCCCCGAGGACTGCTGTCACGGCTCGGGGAGCCACAGGCCCCCTGTGCACAGGTGCCAGCCCCCAGGCCAGTGTGGCTCCGTGGCCATCGGCCTCTGCTCCACTTGGGGACATGCAGGGTTGGGCTGGACTGTGCGGACGCCCCCTCTGGGGTGTTTCTGCTGGGACCAGGTAGCTCCTAGGGATCGAGGGGGGCCTGGTGTAAGCTGCTGTGACTGCCTGGTTGCTGCTGATAAAATCCATCGAGCGCAAGATTTGCCTCCACATTGAGGGCTGGGTCCTCTGCCCATTCCTTCCGGAAGGTGTTCCTGCCGTAGCGCCCGGGTTTGCCCCCAGCCTGAGTGTCCCCAGGTGCCCAGCTCCACATGGCTCCAGTCCTAGCTGGTCTAGATCTGGGGCTCCAAGGGAGGTCTTATCCCAACAGTCAGAGGGCAGCCAGAGTCCTCAGGGCTCTCAGAGGCCTCTGTGGTCACTCACCAGGGAGGCCCTGTCCCTCAGGGACTGTGGTCCCTGGTTTGGCCTCATTTAGAAGGAAGAAGCCTCAGCTGTGGTACCTGGCCCATCCTGGGGACCAGCTGCACCCCTCCCTTTGCAGAGCATGGGGTGGAGCAGGAACTGGTGGGAACTGGCCGCCACCCTAGGTAGAAGTGGAGTGACCACAATAAGGCGCACTCTTCCATAGGCCCCTTTTCCTTCCGTGGTGTTGGTCTCTACTGCCCACGGAGACAATGCCCTAGCTGGTGAGATGTGCCCATGGGAACCTGGGTAGGGGTGCAGACCCCTTTCTGCACATGTGGGACACCTCCCAGCCACCTTAGGTGCCACCCCTGCCATGGGCACCTTCCCCCCCCCCATGAGTTGAGGTCAGAGGTGAGCAGGGCCTAGTCAGCCACATGGAGATGAGCAGGGGGCCTGGGGAAGCCCCTGTCCGCCACCTCAAGGGCTCAGCAGAAACACACACACACACACACACACACACACACACACACACACACCCCACCCCCTACCTGGCCCCGGCTCAAGGGCGAGGGCAGCCCAGCTTCCCTTCTCCTCACTCCGGTCCCTCCTCAGTGTCGAGGAGTGTGGGCATCCCTGCGGGTGGAGGAACAGCTTCCACAGGAGAACAGGCAGGGAGCCTGGGCACCCCCTTCCCCAGCTGCCTCCTCCTTCCCGACCATCCTTTCCTGGAGCTGGGGTGATGGTGGGGGGGGGTGGTGAGGGGACACTGGAAGGCTGGGAGGGATCTGTGCTGTGCTCATCCTTCTCTAAGGTCAGAAATAACACCTTCTCACCTCACTTTCCCCTCCTCCCGTCCCGAATCTTGCAGAGATCCCCGTGGCGCCGCCCACCACTGCAGCCAGCAGCGTGGAGGAGCCGGAAGGTAGGCTGGCCCCCTCTGCTCATCTTTTTGGGAGGGGTGGGTAGGGAAGGGGGTTAGAGGGGCCAGAATCCTCCCAACCACCACCAGGGCGCTCCTTGGCATGAGTGGTTCCCCGGCTGGACTGAGGAGGATGGAGCCCCAGGGCATTTTTCTGGGAGCCCCCCCGCCAAGAATAAAAGAGAGGGGTTTACTCTGCCTGTGGCTAGCCTCTCTCCAAGCCCAGGATGCTCACAGCGGCTCCTCTTGTTCATCCACCAAGTTAAGAAGCGGCCTGAGCCCAGCACCATCCGACGGGGCCACGTAACCCCTTCCGGGGGCTGCAGAAGGTCCGGGAAGGAGGTGGCAATGCCTTCCTGAGCAGCAGAACAGAACAGGGGGCCGCACACAGACATCGGGGTGGGGGACGGAGCTGGACAGGGAGAGAACCACATGCCACTGTCCCTCTCCTCTCGCTGAACGTGAGCATTTCCTCGGTTGCAAAGCTGGCCAGGAACCACGGCAGGGTCAGCAGCCCGGTGACCTGGGCACCAGCAGAAGTCGCAGGTGTTTCCCCATCCCATCGAGTGGCTGCAGGTATCCCAGAATGCCGTTTAGGTCACTGTCGCTTCAAAATTACGGGAGCCGCCAGGCCTGCTGCTGCCTCCCGACCTATAACCGTGAATAACGAAGCCACACAGTGCGGGGCTGCACCTCAACCTCGGGTTTTGAACGCGCTTGGATAAGTGTATTTTAGTGTATCCGTTTCCGTTGTAATGTCGACAAAAGAACGTCCAGCCTAAGAAAAATCTTAGAGGAGTGGACTGGAGCCAAACTGACCACATTTGCCGGGAAGCAAAATCTCAACGGAGTGAGAAAATGCTCCGGAGAATGGCAGCTTTACAGCTTCTTTTATACATTGCAATCAAAGGAGGAGGTGTAAGGGGGTTACATGAAGCCCAGTGGTGGTAGATTAAAGGGACGGGAGAAAGCAGAGTGAAGAATGTCTGGGACTGGATAAAAAGCGAAATGGAGAGACACTGCTTTTCATTGGCGGGTGCGGGATAGTTCGTAGTTAGCACTTACAGCAGCACGTGGAGATGGTATCGGGGGACAAGATAGCAATGTGGTGTCGGGTATGTGGTGGGCCCCGCGGGGTCTGGAAAAGGAGGTTACTCTGACATTTCTGAGGAATGTTAGTTATCGTAGATGCAAAAAGACAGGCAGGCTCAGCTAAGGTAAAGAGCGACCTCTGTCAGGGGAGCTACCGGCCTGGGATGCAGCCACCTGCCACGCCTGCTTTGAGTTGGGAATTGTACGTTCAGACCTTCCTGTGTGGTTACTTTCCGTCTCTGAGTATGCAGGCCTCCATGCAGGGCCCTGAGTGTGTCAGGTTTAGTATGTGGCCCCTTTCCCATCTGCAGTCGTCCCATGTGTTTTATTTTTGTATTTGGAGATAATACTGTGACAATGGTTGTCACCAGCCCTCGGCACAAGGGAGGTTACATGGGGCTCAGCCGGCTGGATGGGGCGCTGCATGGAGAGCAGCCAGGCTTGTATCCTGGTCCTGGGGTCACACAGGCCTTTCGTGTAATGGCACTTGGAGTAGGCGTGGGAATGGGGGGCCCATGTGGACATCAGTGTCAGCTCTGGGGACCCCCTTCCTCCTCTCCAGGGAGGACTGTAGGGAGGTGTGGGGGAGGCTTGCACACCCACGTGGTTGCCTGAATGTCTTAGAATAAAGACTAGGCTGGAGTGTTGGCCGTACGCTGGGAACTGAGAGAGAACCTTTCAAACTCGCCTATGTGCACAGTCAACGAACAGCCCCCAGCGAGGAGTGGACAGAGAGCATTTCAGGGAGTGCCGAGGTCACACCGGGAAAGCCAGGGACGTTGGTCTTGGGAAATTGGGTAGAGCCATCTAGTCACCTTTGGTCGAGCTGCAAGGGTCACTCACGGGAAAAACTGCAGGAGGAAGCAGCTCGGGGCCTGGGAGGCCGAGGCAGGAGCCGGCGTGAGGCTGAGGAAGGCCTTTCTGACCCGATTCAAAGGCACATCCCATCCAGCCCTGGGCAGCAGCTGGGCGAGCAGACGCCGCCACTCGCTGGGGTCCTGACTCCTGCTTCCGTGATGTGGCCTCAGCCGCTCAGAGCTCACCTGGCCCCGCGCCTGGGGCTGTGCACCCGGCTAGGCCGCGGCAGACCGGCATCTCGCTCTTGCCTCTCATTTTCCCAGTCCCTGTAGCGGTTTTGGCTTTTGCCCTTGCAAATCAGAAACGGGCAAATGGGAAAAAATAGAGGGAAAAAGAAAAACGACTCCCGAGATTCCTGTGCCGGCCACAGGAAGCTGGAGTATCTTCGTTGGACCAGACAAGATTCCCGAGCGAGCACTTACAAACACGTGCAGCTCCTCCTTTAAAGTCCTCTCCAGCAGTTCTTGGTTAGTTAGTTGCCTCTCTGTCTCCTTTTGTTTTTGTTACTGTTTCTTTCTTTTCTTCCCTGAACCTTTAAAAAGCATGCTGTAAATGGAAGCCAACAGTAAACACCCTTTACAAAGCTCTTTGCTCACCGAGGGGCTGAGCAAGCAGGTGTGATCCTCATGCTTTGACCAGACCCCTCGCACCTTCTCTGGTGGATGCCCAGGATCTGGTGCTCGCACCCGAGGACCAGGGCCGTGCCCGGGCCTCGGGCGCTGGATGCTGGGCCTGCCACGCACGGCTGCCTTGTCTCGGTGGGCGGGACGGTGTGGGCAGGGGGCCAGGGGGCCCCTGGGGAGCGGGCCTGGAGCACAGCACTCCCAAGCCTGTCAGTTCTTGCAGTGTTTGAATAGGGAAGGCCCGTGTGCCAGGCTGCCGGAGAAAAGCTTATTTACTTTTGCCTGCGTAACGGAGGAGAATTAATACACCGAGAATTCGTCCAGAAAGCTGATGGACATAACCTCACGCTGAACCCGCCCCCCGGCAGGGCCAGCTCACGTAGGGAATGCTGTCCACTGCTGTCTGAGCGGCCGGAGCCCCGTCATGGGGCAGGAGGCAGGAACGCCATGCCCGTGGGAGGTCTGGGCCAGAGCCCAGGAGGGCAGTGGGCTGGGGGGCAGAGAGGGACCCCCCATTTCAAACCCACCCATCCTCTGGGCTGAAAGAGGGCCCCACCCTCTCTCGGCCGCCATCAGCTCTGTGTAGGTGTTGATCGCATGTCGTTTGGCTTCGTGGAGGCCACTTGGCTCAGTGGGATGAGTCCAGTTTGGACCGGGGCCTCTGGGGTTGATTCTCCGCTGGCTGAGAGGCCTTGGGCATGCAAAGACTTCTCTTTTCTGCCTCCCCTTGTCCCCCGCCCCCTGGGGTTGAGGTGGTGGGGGGCTTTCCTGCCTTCTTCTCAGGGTAGGAATGGCCTTCTTTCTCCTGGTGAGCTTTCTTCCTCTTCAGAAACGCTTGCTCTCTCTCCTCTGCCTCTGATGGTCAGTCTCTCCTGCAGCCCCTTGCTGAGGTCTCCGCGGGCAGAGGCGCTGGTGAATAGTTAGACCTGGCTGGGGCAGAGTCTGACGTCTGGCATTTGCCACTTTCCTTGGTGTAAACACTCCCGGGTGGCTGGTTGCAGACACCCCCGCTGATGTTATTGAACACACAGGTGGGAAGAGATGCTTACGATGGGCTCTCGGAGCCCAGGTGAGCTGACCCCACCCAGCACTGCCTGCGGGCTCTCCTGGAGTGGAGTGTAGGCATAGGAACACGAAAGTACAGAGGGAGGAAGGGCCGCCTCTCAGCCGGGCGAGAGGCTGTGGTCTTTCACTGGCTTCCCTGGTGCCAAGGGGCACTGCTGTCTCCTGGGTGGAGGCTGGACTTGGGATGGAGGTGCAAGAGCAAGGAGCCGACTCCTGGGCCCCCCTCCCCACAGGGTCTCGGTCCTCTCTCGGCTTGGTCTCCTCATGGCACTTGCCTATTTGGTGTGGCGTCTCCTGTGACCTGCTTCCATGGCCCCAGCCTCAGGGCAGTCACCTGAGAGTTGTCACACCTGGCGGCCTCTTAGCGCCTCCATTTTTTCATGAAAGAAACTTGGGTTTATAGAGACCTGCAACCTGGAGCAGCCTGGACTGTCCTCATGTTAGGCTCATTTTCCAGGACAGGGAATAGGTGATGAGGAGGGAACGTGAGCTGACAAGACTGGGGTGCAGCCTTCCCAGGTGTGGGGGGCGGACGGAGAGGAGAGGACACCGGATGGCAGCCCCAGACCCGAGTTCTGCTCGTCTTGTTTCCTTCTCTGGAAACGGGGTAGTTCACGGAATGGGATGATCCAGATAAAGCTGTGGACTCGGTGGTGGGCTTGTACATGCCCAGTGTCAACCCAGTGGAACCGTCTGGGAAGCAGACACCACAGTGCGTGGAGGGCTCGCGCGGCGTTGAGGTGTCCGCGGGCTCCGTGGTGGGAAGGCAGGGTGGGCAGCAGGGGGTGCGGCCCGAGGACAGGGGTGCCGGGCCCGCTAAGTGGAAACTGCTGGTGGCCTCGCCATGTCCTTCCCAGTGGCCGATGTTGGACCCTGAACCCAGCAGAGAGTTGGAGCCTGGAAATCGATTACTATGGCTCAACTAATTGTTAAACTTTTTATGACGAGAAACCTCAGAGGAGCAGAGAGAATGGTGGCGGGTACCCATGCCTGTCACCTACACTTCACCATGGACATTTTGTCCCATTTGCTTCAGCAATTTCTTTTGCTGAAATATTTTAAGAGAAAAGCTGCTGTAGGACATTTGACCCCTAAATCGTTCGGAATGCCATCTCTGGGAATATTCTCCGCACCTTTTCGGTAGCGTCATTACACCCAACAAAGTGGTCAACGCTTTACTACCATCTGATCCCAGTCCATCTTTCTTATCCCCGAGTGTCTATCGGAGCTGGTTTGCTCGGCGCTTTACTTACTGAAGCATCATGCAGTCACGTGCTCCTCAGAGCATTATATTTAGAAGTACATCTGGGTCCCCAAGCGTGGGCTGCTTTCGAGGGTGTGATGCACGTGGAGTGGCGTGTCAAGTGAAACGTGCTGCCCACATGTTACACGTCATCATCATTCATCTCATGCTCTGAAAGAGGAGGCAGGGAGCACCACGTCCAGCCCCAACGTCAGCCCCCCCTGTGGTGTTGGAGGTGGAGGTTGCACGCTCTGCACTTCCTTCAGGGGAGCGGCCCTGGGGGAGGGGCACCTCCACAGCTGAGGGGACCAGGAAGTCCCACGGTGTGGTGGGAGCAGAGGGTGCCGATGCTAAACGACACTGAGCGTCTTCAGTGTGCACCACGGGTCTGAAGCGGGCTTTTTTTTTTTAATATATATATTTTTTATTGATTTCAGAGAGGAAGGGGAAGGGAGAGGGAGAGAGATATAGAAACATAAATGATGAAGGAGAATCATTGATTGGCTGCCTACTGCTTGCCCTCTACTGGGGATTGAGCCCACAACCAGGGCATGTGCCCCTGACCGGAATCAAACCCGGGACCCTTTCGTCCACAGGCCAGCGCTCTATCCACTGAGCCAAACCGGCCAGGGCTGAAGCAGGCTTTCTTGATCCTGGCACTGCCAACAGTGGGGCTGGAAAATTCTTAGTGTTTTTTTTGCGGGGACGGGGCGGGGGGGCTGGCTTGTGCACAGCATCTCTGGCCTCCGCCCTCAGCCCAGTCCTCCTCGGAAACCAGAGACTGAGCCCAGGGAATGGGGACCGTGGGTGGGACCCACTCACTGCGCCCTGGCTGGGGACCAGACTGACCCCATGTGGCTCAGGTTGGACGGAATGGAATTGCCATTGCATTTGGCCCCTTGTGTCCCACAGAAATGGCAGTTTCACATGGTCCGGCTTACTGCTTGCTTCCCGTGCTCCCGGCAGCCTGCGTGAAGCAGGGCTCCTTCCTCCTCACTCTGCCTGTCCCTTTCTCTGACTGCCTTTCTCCGTCCTCACCTCCCTCTGTCTTTCTCCTCCACCCTCTCCACCACCTCTGTATTCCCTGGCTTTCCCTGCCCCCCTCCCCTCCCCCTTTCTCTTCCCTTTTTTGGGGGCTGCACAAAGGGCTGGGGCAGAGGTCAGGCTGGGGCGAGCAGGGCGGGGAGCGCTCAGCTGCCCCCACTGCCCGCCGCCCCAGGGAGCACAAAGGAACCATTTGCGTTGTGTGTCGCAGGCTCCCATTGTTTCCCTGTGGAGGGGCCTTTGCAGGTGGAGCTGCCACCATCAGGGAGGAGGATAAAGGGATGAGCTGGGAGGCGGAGCAGACTGGGGGTGGAATATTTAGCCCTTGTTCCCACTCAAGGGGACTCCAGGGGCTGGCTGATGGGAATGGACAAGTGACAGGTGTCAGTGAGAGAGAGGATTGGAATCCCCAGGACCCGCCCCGTGTCACACTCATGTCACAGGGTCCTTGTTGGCAGAGGGGGGACTGCAGGCTGCAGAACAAGGGTGGGGCAGGGTGGACGCAGAGACCCACCCCTACCCCTACCCCCACTCCCAGGGTGGCCCCCAGCCCGAAGCTGGGCCTGACACCCCCCTTGGGGATTCCTGTCGAGATCCTGGCTGGGCACTGGGGGGAGGGTGCATGGAAATGGGTTGTGCCTGGCACCCCGGCCTGAGGCCCTCTCTCCTGCTCGGATTGGTGGGGGGAACCCCAACAGCCACTGAACTGGGGGGAGTCATGTCCCCAACCCTAGAGGTGGGTGTTGGGCAGCACCCGCAGGGGTCCCTTTGATTTCCTACATACCCTGCAAGACTGAAAATATATTTGTTTGCTCAGGCTGCCATAACGGCACCATAGACTGTGTGGCTTAAACAACAGGAATTCATTTCTCACAACCTGGAGACTGAAGGCCCAAGTTCGGGGTGCCAGCGTGATCGGTTCCAGGGAATGCCCTCTTCCTGGTTGCAGACCGCTCACTTCTTGCTGAGCCCTCACAGGGCGGGGAGAGAGCTCCCTGGTGTCTCCTCTTATAAGGGCCCTAATTCCATCCTCAAGGGCCCCACCCTCTTGACCTCATCTAACCCCACTTACCTCCCAAAGCCCCACCTCCAAATACCATCCCATTGAGGGTTAGGGCTTCAGTGTAGGCATTTTGATGGGACAGTTTAGTCCACAGCAAGTAGTAATAGTAATAGTCTTAAATACAATCACCTAAGAGCATGGATTTTAGTTTTTTGTTACCTTCCCTCCACTCAATTAAAGTGTCCCACAGGCCACTTGGTAGCTTTGGGCTCAGGCTTCTCAATGAAATGAGGGAGTTGGGCCATGATTCATTTAGTCCCCTCCCAGCTCGGAATTCCCGGGGTCCAAGCCGCCCGGGAGGTCGACTGCTCACAGGGCCCAGTGGCCGCAGGGCCTTTCCTTGGAGGCTCTTTCGGGCTGTGTTGAGGGGACTGTGGGCGATTTGGACCTAGAAGGGTACCCAGACCCAGAGGAGCGAAGGAGAAGAGGAGAGTGGACTGGGGACAGTGTCTGCCCATTCGCCAGGTGTCCTCCCTGCTGTGGACATGGACCTTCATGGCCTCAAGTCCTGTCCCCAAGCCCAAGCCTACCTCCTGCTGACCAGGACTCTGCTCTCTTCTGCACTGGCCCTGTGTTCCTAAAGCTACAGGTACAGACACGACACAAGTCCCTGCTCTGTCCCCAGGTGTGACCTCACAGATTGCGGACCTTGTGCCTTGTCTCCAGGCAGAGCCCAGAGCTTTAATTCAGTAAGAGCAGTGGCTCTGCATCTCGGGAGGGGCCGTGCCCTTCCTGCTCCTTCCCTGCAGGTCACTGGGAGGTCAGCGTCCCCCTCGGCAAGATGGTGGCAAGTGTCATTGGACTGCCTTGCGGTCTCTGTTCAGGAGTAAAGTGGACTGTAGGGCTGAGGAAAGGAGGAGGCCCTTTGGTTTGCAGTGACTAGAAATGAGCCAGGTCTGAAATGAAGTTATTTTGTGCAGTGAGGTATCTGCAAACCGGTGGTATCCTGGAGCCAGCGTGCACCTGCTCACACGGGCTCGTGAGCACTGACCGTGGGCATCTCTTCCCAGCTCTGCATTCAGGCCACCGTGCTGGTAGTTTGATATTGGCCATGACGGGAATATTTACACCTTGGAAATTGGCACGTGCTACAAATCAAGGGTTTTCTTCCTAGAGAGCTGGTTGTTAAATGTTTCTCAGCATTTCTCCCCAAAGGCATCCTGGAAGTGGACTTTGAGATTTTGATAGCAGCAGGAAACCTAGAGGTAGCTCATACAATCTGGCCGCCACATGGGACAGATGGGGAGAGAAGGCCCAGGGGAGAGCAGCGACTTGCCCTACGGTTGAGGGCAGCATCCATGAAGACCCAGTTTCTCAACGTTGTTAGCTATAGGGCCTCAAGCAAGCATCCTTTCAAGTGGTAAGTCCTGGAGAGAATCAGACCTGGGGACTTGGAAACGATTCCTCTTATGGAGGAGAGGTTAGAAGTTCATGAATGTTTGGCGGCAGCTGCTTTCGTGAACCTGCCTTGACGTTTTCTTCAAGCCAAATCGGGTTAGGCTTCCACCCACAGCCATCCTTCTTCACCCTCCCTCCCCCACCCCAGTGAGCAGGGCGGGGCATTCCCTGGTTTCCTGGCCAAGCATTCCTTCTGATCCACGAGGTCACCTTCAGCCCCAGGAGGGGAAGATGTGCTTTCACATCTACAATGTCCCTCCAGGCCATGACATCTTTACAGCAGCGTCCATCTTCACCGATGGTGGGACCTCTGAGAAGGTGGTGATCTTTGTAGGCCTGAGAGTCCAGGACTGTCCAAGCTTGGACGGACTTCACCCCGTCTTCTTCCTCTTTATGACAAATGTGCTGCTTGGATGGGACAAGAGGTGGAATTCCAGCCATTCCTTTGGGTTAGCAGGGTCCTAAGAGGCCTCAAGACAGGGATTCTTGTGCCGATGATTTATTGAGGGGTGTCAGGAGAAGCTAGTGAGGGAGTGAGGGAAGCAGGACAGGGCAGGGAAGACGCTAGGGAAACACGTGGGTTTGGGAGAATTCAGGTCTCAACATAATCACACGGGGCTCTGGAGAGTAAGTTGCACCAAAGTTGTCCTGCTTAAAAGCAAGAGGGCAGGGCGGTTATACCTGTCCGTATAGCTGGCTGTTGGCTCGGACTGCCCCTGGGAGGGGTATGTGTACCCTCCCAGGTGTTTCCAAGCAGGGCAGTTTTTATCAAGCAAGGGCAAGCCTTCAGGGAAAGTGCAAGTGCGAGCCATTAGCCGCAGGCACTGGCAGCTGCTGGAGGTAGGCGACCTGGCCCAGCACATCTTGGTGAGTTACTTGAGGGGAGGACAAGTTTACTGGGATTTAGGGGCCATTTGTGGATTTCTGTTGTGTCCACTTTCCAACAGCCCTGTACTGTGGGAAGACCTGGTGGAGGTTCCCTGGGGCCGCATGTCCTTCCTCTGATGTCCAACCAGTCACTCAGCCGTGACATCTCTCATACCCCTCTTCTCTACCATGCACACTGCTGCTGGGGGTGTCTTCCATCAGACTCTCTTCTCACCCCCTGTACTGGCCAGTACAGGCTGCGTGCTGTACGAGCAGCCCCGGTGGTCCACTGCAGCAGCAGCGAGCCGGGCCCAGGCTTCTCCCATCATGTGGTTGTGCCAGTCTCTAGAGCAGAGGTTCTCAACCTTCTGGCCCTTTAAATACAGTTCCTCATGTTGTGACCCAACCATAAAATTATTTTCGTTGCTACTTCATAACTGTAATGTTGCTACTGTTATGAATCATAATGTCACTATCTGATATGCAGGATGGTCTTAGGACCCCTGTGAAAGGGTCATTCGACCCCCAAAGGGGTCGCGACCCACAGGTTGAGAACCGCTGCTCTAGGGCCTTGGCCTCATTGCTGGTATGGAAAGAGCTGAGGGGGCCACATTGGAGACTTTTCCAGGCTGGGCCTGAAAGGATCATGCGTCACTTCTACCCATGACATTGGCCAGAACTTCATCACATGACCACACCTAACCGCAAGGGATGCTGGGTAATGTAGTTTATACGCCTAGGAGGAAAATGAAATGGTGTTTGGTAACTCCGTACAGCCTCCACCATAGACCTTTTTGCTCACTCTGCTGACTTCGTGGGCATTTGCAAGCCACCCCATTATGGAGTTATTGGCATCAGGAAGTGATGGTGAACGTTAAGGGTCTTTGGTCTGTGGAGGAAGCAGTCCTGGCCAAGCAGTGTGTCTCCTGCACGGCAGCTGCCTCGGCTGGGGGCGTAGGCCCACCCAGGGAACTGAGCAAAGGCGACCCTGGCTTCCAAGGCATGACCTCATCGGCACTGGCTTAACCAGCTGGGCTAACCGGCCAGCCAACCGAGGCTGGACACGACAGGGCTGCAAGCTCCCCTGTCTCTCACGGCCTTCCCAGGGAGCCCGGCTGAGCCCCCCTCCGCTTCTCCGAATCACCCTTTCGTGCTGCCCTCGCGCTGGGCCGGTCTGCCATTGGCTCTCGCTGGGAAAGCGTATCAAGGGCCAACTGGATCCCCATCGGGGCAGCTTTGTTTTCCCTGCTGAACACAAAATCTCCTGTTCACTCCGAGAGCCGACAAGGAGACCCCGTGGGGCTGCCCTGTGGGAGCAGCGCCGGTGAATACCGCGCCCCAACGCTCCAGCTTATTAAAGGCGGCCGCGCAGGCCAACTCTGCCCTCAGAGCGGAGCGGGCTGCGGAGGGTGGACGTGGAGCTGTTCCAGCGGATTAGCCGCCAGACTGAGGGCGGCAGGTGCGGCCTTCTCTGCTGTTTGGAAGGTTGTGAAATACTGATCTTTGCTCTGCAGATCCTCCCCGCGGCCTCGTCCGGGCTACTGGCTGAGAGTGGGGATTTCTTGTTCAGCCAGGCTTGGTGGTGGTTTTTAGTACGTACCCCTTTCTTCCCCCGACTCCCAGCATTCCTTGGGAACTCCGGTGCCAGGATTCGTGCACATGTCTGTTCGTTTTCTCTTCATTCGTTCATTAGCTGCACATTTACTGGGGGCTGTGTTAGTGCTGGGGTTACAGGGATGGGTGTAGAACATGGAGCCCCGGGTTCAAGAGACCCTGGTTTACTGTGCAAGAAAAACGCCTAAGGAGGCGATTCTAACCAGGCTGTTACCTGTTAGAGTAGATGCCGTGCAGGTGTCAGCAGGCGCTCACGTGGCCTTGTCAGCTGGGCTGAGAGAGGCTGTGTCTGTCCTGCCCTCGTGCAAGCTGGGATCCCAGGTGGCTCATCACGCCTCCAGCCAGGCTGCTGCTTGCTAATGGCGCTGACGGCAGGTAAGAAGGTGGCAAAGCCAGAAACAACTGTGGATCCACACGCAAAACCTCCACAAAGACCATCTTATGTGGCAGAATGTGCATCTTGAGGACGCGCTGGGACTGCAGTCCTCGGCTCTGCGGTGGATGGGTCTCCAGGACTTTCCCTCAGAGCTGGGGCCGCCCGGGGCGCCGTCAGACCCCTTCGCCCGCCCAGCCTGGCAGCGAGCAGGGATCTGCCCGCACTCTCCCCTGGGGTTGCAGGGCTCCTCTGGGCTGCGAGTTTTCATTTCCACGCTGGCAGAGGATGCTCGGATGTGGCCTGTGGCTCCCGTTTCCATGAGCCTGTTTCAGTGGGAGGGGCTGGGAGACCTCGGGGCTCCTCTAAGCCTGACTCCCAGGTCAGAGGCACGTGGCACCCTAAGGCTCTGCGGTAACTTGTCCCCGGGGCCCAGCAGCGGTTTCCCAGTTCCTAACAGGAGCTGGTGTGGGGAGTGGAGCGAGATGGTGTCGCCGACTCCTACGGCCCCCGTGGCGGGTGAAAACTGGCTAGTCCTTTGTCCAGCAGGCTGTCCTGAAGCCTCCCAGGAGGCCTGGTGAGCTCCTGCAGGTCAGGGCCAGCGCTGGGGGTGGGGTCTTGTGCCTCACCCTTGCCCGAGCTCCTGAGGCCTCATTCCCGCTCCCCTCTGTCTATGTGTGTGTGGGGGGGGGGGGTGGGGGTGGCGTCGGGGACTGACTCTGAGGGAGCCCTCTAAGACTGGGGGATGTACGTGGGGCACCAGCTGGAATTCCTGTGTTGGGGGTTCCTGGAGACAGAAGAGATGGTTAAGCAGCGGAAGACGGTGTAGAATGTGAACTTGGCCACCAGTTAAAGCCCAGATGTGTCCAGTTGGGGAGTGCAGGGCAGGGGGAAGTCCAGGGTCCACTGGCCTCTGGCCCCTCAGGGCTCTCGGGTCAGCAGGCCTCTGCCCGGATGTGAGGGCTCCTCACACCTCCTGCAGGGTCTGTGGTTCCCTGGGGCATAGAGAGAACCCCTCACTCTGGGAGCAAACATTTCCTTTATTCTCCGTGAGGAGGCAGTCAGGCTGGTCTTGATGGGGAGATTTCAGCAGCTGCCTCTGTTCTTGTGGAATGAGCAGCCCCCGCAAACACGGTTTTCAGACTCCTGAGGTGTAATTCACTGAAATACCAGGTACTTTTTAAAAATTGCAACCATTTTGGGTGGGAATCTTTCCCAAAGAAAACCCAGCTTTCCTGCCTCGTGGAGCCATGCACGCGGACGCGATTTCACCTGTGGGGATGGTGCGGGCGTGGCGAAGGCGGACTGGGCTGCGATACGGCCTAACCCCGAGGCTTTCTCAGCGGTTCCGGATTGTTGGCCTCTGTTCGGAGTGGCCCTTAGGTGCTCTCTGTCTGCTCTTCCTGGTTTCATGGTCCCTGGCCCCTTTTCTGCACCCTGTTGGCTGGCTGTTCCTTCTTCCGGTCAGTGGGTCCCCCACCCTTTAAATACGTGGCTCACCAGGCGCCGTGCTCTAGAATGGCTATAACATTTGTCACCAGTGCTTGTGAGTAAAGGGTAATTAAGCTGAGGATGAAGACCTGAAGGTCTGGCAGTTTGGCTGCTTCCTTCCTGCTTCTCACCTGTGTTCCTGAGACTTGAGCTACGCAGGTTAAGTAGGATTGTATCCGTCCTCCGCAGAGACATCTATAAAGTAAAGAGACAGAGTTCCTCTTTTCAGTCCTCACATTGAATAACTGAGGAGCAGAGAGGGTAAGAAGGGGGGATCCGCTTGGTGGGGGTTCTAATGGCCACACCCTTGGTTTTTGAGGGCCCAGGAAGGCTTGGGAGGGAGGGTACTTTCTCTGAAAGTCTTGAGGGCTGATCTGTTGGCTAAACAGGCTTATTCTGGGCTGTTCCGGAAGGTGGAACGAAGGCCATCTGGGAGGAGCTGTAGAAACAGACTCGGCGAGGCTCACGGAAGTCTGTCCAGACGGTGGGATGGCGACAGGAGGAGCGAGGGTGCACGACCTTCAAGTACCCTTTCCTCGAGAGAAGGCAGATTCCGTGGCTGGTGTCCAGTCTGTCAGTAACCGGCCAGTGACTGAGCCAACAGGGAGGGCAGGAATGTGCCTGCTCTCCCACGAGGAACCAGGAGCACCTGGTTGAGTTCTGGGCTCCCTTGGGTGCTGAGGTTGATTAGTAATGTCTGCCACGAGCGTGGCCGGGGAATCTGGTGGCTTGTGAGCTGCCTGTTTGCTTTTCCTGCTTCCACACTCGCTCCCAGTCAGTGTCTTCTTGGGTGACCCTCCTTTTTTCCGCCTGGAGATAAGTTGCTCATCACTGAGCCTTTCAGAGTAGGGACCTGAGCTTCCTGCCTGCTCCTTCCTTTCTTGGGCAGCCACTGAGCACAGCCGCTTTTCCTAAGGCTGGCCAATGCATGGGCAGGGGCGTCAGGTGGGAGCTGAGTGAGGGAAGGGGAGTGGCAGGAGGGGGAGGCACACAGAGGTTCTTCCTGAGGACAGGCAGCTGAGAGATGGTACCCTTGAGAGGGGCAGCCGCTGCATTGGTGTGGGGGGAGGTTAGGGTCATTGCTTAATGGTCATCAGGTTGCCCATGGATTTGGGGACAAAGATGTGGATGGCCCTGACCTGGAATGAAGGGCGGCTGGTGTTAGCAAAACTGCCCCCACTGGCGGGTGACCTTGAACACTGAACATTCTGGGCCTCAGTTTTCTGGTGTGTGTGACGGAACCTGTGGTCCTAACACCACCTGCCTGGGTTCCGTACAGGTCCCTGTGGTGCTCTGAGGTTGTGGATGGGAAGTGCTGCTGAGGGCTGCCCAGGTGTGGCTCATCACTGTCCCCTAGAGATGGGCTGAGGTGGACCACGTGGATTGGACATGGGCTCCCTCTGGGGAGGAGGCGGTACCTGCAGGCAGGGAACAGGCTGGCTGGTGGCAGAGCGGGCTCTGCAGTCCTCTTCGTGGTGGAATTGACCTTCTCGGCATAGTCACCACTGGCTGGGGAGGCCTGGGTGAGCACCCGAGGGGTCAGGAGAAAGTTCTAGATGTCCAGGAGCTGGTTCAGCCCACTGAGTCTCCTGCCTCCAGTCAGGAGGGCTTTCTGCAGCCCTGAAGGCTCTGGGCGAGAGGCTGTAATCTAATTACATGCTTTATTTGAGCCAATTTGTTTTCCAATCCATCTTGTTCAGCAAGAAGAAAGAGCATGCTGGGGACTCGGGGCACCCTCTGGTTCCGAGTGGAGAAGGGGCCGCTCTCCTGCCTCACGTGGCCAGGGCAGCCCTGACCTCTCCCAGCCCGGCCACCCTGCCCCCAACCCGGCTGCAGGCTGTCCCGCCTCACGGGGAGGGAGCTGCCACCGCTCAGCCACTTACATCTGCTCAGAGAGAAAGCTCTGCTTGCTGGTCACCCCTCCAGAAAGCCCAGCCAGTGCGCCGGTTCCTGCTTGTTCCAGTCCCAGTGCCCCAGGCCCGGCTGAAGCAGGAGGGGCAGGCGACCTGGCAGGGACTCTCCTTCCCCCAGTCGCCCCAGCTCCGAGCCTTCCTGGCTCTGCCCACGAGAGCTGCCCTCAGAATCCCAGGCCCAGTATTTTAAATCTGCAAATCTCTTTTCATAATAAGGCAGGGGATTTAGAATCTGTGTTATTAACATCCAAACAAAACACCAGAGCCTTTCAAACCTCCCTGGAGAGGGCAGACTTATCGGCTCCTGCCGCACTCCCAGAGCGTCAGCTTTTGGTTCCACAGCATTTTCCAGAATTGTCTTTCCCCGCTCTCCCTCCGGAATCCTGCTCCGGCCTTTGGCTCCCTGCTGTTTGCAGAGCCTCCTCTGCAGGCTCCCTTTCAGGGCCCGTGTCTCCTGCCCTTGGACCAGGGCAGTGAAGAGATTGTGAGGGCACAGGTGGTGGCAGCTGAGCCCCCTCGCACTCAACTCATTCAACAGCGGGAACAGTGCAGTGGCCTCTGCCTTGGGGGGGGGGGGGAGGCAGAAAGCAAGCCAACCCGCAAACCCCGCTCCTGCCCCTGTGACAAGTGCTGGGAAGGAACCAGGTCCCCTGAAGACGAGTGTGCTTTTCAGGACAGCCAGAGGTCAGCCAGTTTGCTTAATTGATTGTGCCGGGAATACCGTGAGGCTGGGTTTTTTTCTTTTCATGCTCCTAAATTTTAGTAAAAATGAGAGCTAACATTTTTTAGAGCTTATCATGTCAGGCTTCATCTCACTAGAACTGCCGAGAATTCCACACTCACCCCATTTAATCGGTGAGGAATCTGAGGTCCAGAGAGGTGCAGTCACATGCTCACGGACACAGCTCAGAAGTCCTGGGACCAGCATGTTGAGGCCCTCCATCGCCTGCCTACCCGCTAACTGCCGCCCGGCATCCCACAGCCCTCAAGTTCATCATGATCCTGAGACAAGCTGTTCCCTCCGCTATAATGGGTTGTATCCCAGGTCCAGGGAGAGGCCGTCTGTCCAATGGCCACTCCAGGCCCCCGAGCAGCAGACATGGCCTGCAGAACAGCCCTGTGGCCCGGAGCTCAAGGCTGCACTTTCTAGGTGTCAGCTGTGCACCCCGACACAGGTGTGAGGGCCTCCTGATTTCTAGTGCCACTCCCGGCCTCTCCAGCCCAAGCCACGCCCTCTGTGTCATCAGAAAGCTTAGCGAGTTTAAAAGGTGCCTAAGCCCTTCACCCAGGCGTCCTCATGGGTCACCAGCAGAGTAGCAAAGGGAGCCGGCTGTGCCTTTCGCCTGGGGAGCCTGTGCGTGTGGGTTTCTTGGTCCAAGGAGTCTGGCATCTCACAGGAGCCCCTGCACGCAGCCCATTTTACACCTGTGAGCACCGGGGGCCGGGGTCATGTTCCAGTGGGTTCATCGAGCATTCAGGGGTGACCCCACCGCGGGCAGAGGAGGCACACAGACCGGTCCGGAGCTGAGGTGGGTGCTGAGAACGTAGAGAGGAAGGCCGCACCGGGAAATGATACAGGAATGGGTTGCCAAGAAAGCCGCGAGGGGAAAGGCATGGATGGCCGAGCCTGTGAATGGCTCACCGTGGTCTCTGGCTTCTCCAGCGTCCCTGGGGTGCGGTCCTGGTCTTTCCAGAGAGTTTGGGGGCAGTGGGATCCAGGCGCCACTCACTGGAATGGAGGAGGAGATGTGTGAACAGAGTAACCGTCCCGAGGCCATGGACCTCGGGCACAGGCAGGGTCCCAGCTGTGGGTCTGAAGTCCGCTGCATGTGGACACCTCTGACTGGCTGTGGCCTGGCTCTGGGTCCGTAGTGTAGCCCAGAGAGGATCTTGGGGGCAGATGTGCTTGTCTTGGGAGCTCCATGGCTCAGACCCACCACACCAGCTGGCTTCTGGGTGTGGGTCAGTTGTACGCTTCTGCGGAGGACCGGGCCAGTCACTCTCCTCCTTGTCTCATGAGGCCCACCGGTGGGGCCCCACCTTTCCCCTGCTCTGTCATCATTCACCCTCCATTTACCAGCATCCAGTGGGGCCCCTGGAAGCACCTCGAGCCCATCACACCCAGTTGGCAGCAGCTTCTCATCCTTTGGGTCCCAGCTGAAGAGTCATCTCTGAGTGCCCGTCTCTGACATCCCTCCATAGTTATTTCCTCCTAAACCCCACGAATAGGCAGGACAGTTATTATTACCCATTTCACTGATGGGGAAACGGAGGCTTGGAATCGTCAGATCACAGGGCTGGTGATGCGACCCCTCTCTACAAGAAACAACCAGTTTCTCCGGAGTCCTCTAGCACCTCCACCCTCAGGGCCACCGTGGGGACGTGGCCTTGGGGAGCTGTCGGAAGGGCATTTGAAGTGGAAGCATTGAGCTTTGCTGTTTGGGAAGAAAGGAACATGGGATTTGAGGAGGCCACAGAGGATGTGCCAGACCCAGGCCTGATGTTGGAAGCTGGCACAACGGGTGGCTCTCCAGGAAAGGTGTGAGCACCAGCCCCTGCTCTGACCAGTGGGGTGCGGGGAGAGGCCCCAGGGCTGCGTAAAGCCCACATTTCCCTCCCCCCCCCCCGAATGGTTATTTGCAGTCCTTGAGAAGGATCGCGGCGCCTGTGGTAGAATGGCAAGTTAGGCTTCTGAGGGCTTGGAAACTGTTCTTTGTAACCACAGCACAGAGTAGAGAGCATGTTCCCGTACCCTCAGGTGTGAGGTGGGCCTGGGCAGCACGGGGGCCCACCTGTGATAGTAAGAGGGTAAAAGCCGCCCTCAGCCATGCAGCTAAAGACCCTGCACCAGCAGCCCCAAGTGACCCAGGCCTGGCCAGAACTTTCCAGTGGCTTTGCTTACATTTCAGATGGAATCCAGACCGTCTCCAGCCCCACAGGGCCCACTCAGGCTGTGTGACGCATCTCTCTCCTCTCCTCCTCTCCTCCTTCATGCTGGGCAAGGCTCCCCGGCCTTCATTCCGTGCCTGGACGGTGCCAGGCTTAGTCCTGCCTTCGGGCCTTTGCACGGCCGTTCTTCCTGCATGGAGCCTCCTTGCCTCAGATCTTAGCCCTGCTTCCTTCGCAATGTTCGGGTCTCGGTCCTGTGCTACCTCCTGAGGGAGCTTCCCCGGCCACCCTGGCTAGAGCCGGGTCCTCACTCCCACCCACTTCACGTGCACACAGTTGGCTGGCAACTCATGCTTCTTTTCCCTTGGTATCAACAGCTGTGGAGTTGGGGGACGATGAAGCTACACACACACACACACACACACACACACAGGCACACACACACACGCAGCTCTTAGCAGCAGAAACCCCATGCGTTAGGAATACAAGTGTCACCTTGTTCAATACGGATGTCACCTCGTTACAGGACTCACACCCACCACTCATATGTGGTTCCCATCCTCACTGAAGAAGACTCACCTCAGAGTTTTAAGTGCAACATTGTATCGTCATTAAAGTAAAATTAAAAATATGGATGAGACCAAACAGAGTCCCACCGCCCAGCATTTCGGTGCATCGTGCATTCTTCCACCATAAAACCCAGCCCCTGCCATGGGTGACAAGCCTCCTGCCAACCACGCAGCTTCAGCTCTGGCTGGGCCCCTCACCAGCTCCAGGCTCCCCTTTTTGTGGTTCCTCGCTCCCGCCTGGCCCTTTCCTGCCCCGGACGCCTCACAGGGCTGATTCCCTGTCATCCTACCTGGCACCTCCTCAGACTGGCCTTCCTGTCTAAGTAACGCCGCCCCTCCTGGCCTCCCCCTGCTCTCCCCGTTCTCTCCCTGCTCAGTGTCTTCACTGTAGGAGTGTCCCTCATTTCTATGCCAGTAGCACTCAGGAAAGTGTGTGTTAATTTGCATCCCAACCACATCGTATAAGTCTGCCTGACAAAGCCCTGTTCCTAGTGATCTAAGTGCGTCTCTCTGATGAAGACTGAATGTTTTTACTTCTCCCCTTTTTCCCTCCTTTGTGAATTGCTTGTTCCTCTGCTTTGAACTTTAGGTCACTTGTCTTTTTTTTTTTTAATGATTCAGGAGAGCTCTTTCTATATCAAAGACACTAGTCCTTTGCCATCTAGTTTGTAAACACCTTGGGGCTTTTTTCCAATCATTTGCCCCCATAGGTTGTAAGGTACCCCACACCCAGCTGCTCTGCCAGTGTATTGCTAGAGGCTGCCTTGATTGGGGAGTCCTTGGCCTCTCTGAGCCAGAGCCCAGAGTTCAATGGGCATTACGCTGTTGAGGCAAGGAGGGCTTGGAGGTGATAGAGTGGGTGGGTTTGGAGAGACGTGTGGGTGCTCAGCAGCTGCCTTGGACCCCAGCTCTCACAGAGAGGTCGCTGGGCGCTGGGCAAGGTACTGTGGGTGAGGGCGCCAACAAGGTGCTTTTACCAGGGGACAGTCGCTCACTCACCTGTATTAGGACCAAGAGGTGCGAGCTGGCTTCACAGGGAGCGCCTCCTGCGTCCGCACCCCGCGACAACGGCTGTTATGAACCTGTGGGTGGCCGCAGCCCCTGGGAAATTGCCCACTGAAAGCTGACTCTGCCTGAGGAGTTCCGGGCAGCTTGGTGGCTCCGATGGAGCCCAAACACACTCCCTGGGCAGACTGACCTCACCTGTCTTTTGTCACCTGCTGGTGGGCAGGGTGGCTCAGCCCAAACAGTGGAGCCAGCGGGGCACCCCTCCTTGCCCCAGTGCCTTGAGCTCTCTTACCCCGGGTCAAGGAACCAGGGGCCCCTCCCCTGTGTCCTGCCAGTGGCTCTGAAACTCCCCCAGCCCTCCAGGTCCCTGTCCTGGGATGGACCGGGTAGCTGGGTGTCCCTCGCTCATTACCCGCACAGCCCCACCTTCCTGAGGCCCACGGCCCAGAAGCAGGGGCAGGGGTGCTGCTGGGAGCGAGACCTTGCCAGCTCCCCGCCCCACGCCAAGGGAGGCGCCAGATGCAGTGCCCCTGGCTCCAGCCAGGGACCGCTGGGCCCGCCTGCCATATGCTCAGAGATGAGCTTCGATCTGCCGAGCAGGCCTGCCCAGCAGGATTTTTGGCACCTGGGCACAGGAGGCAGACCAGAGGGGCCAGCTACTCAAGGTGGAGGAAGAGGAGGGAGGGGCTTGGCCGCTGGGATTGGGCCTGCAAGGCCCCCTCTTGGTTCTTGGCTGTGGGTCGGTCAGCGGAGCAGGTGGGGGGAATAAAAGGGAGGGTTGGCCGCTCCCAGGACGCCAGCCAGCCAGCCAGGATGGGCCTGCTGCGAGCTGCAGATGGCGGCCTCGGGGTCTCCGCAGCTCTCCCCGGGACAGAGCCATACCAGTGGGGAGCCAGGGCGGTCCCCGTGTTTTTCCCTGGCAGCTCCCACCTCGTTGGTCTGTGCAGGTCTCCCAGTATTTACCTGTGCCCTTGACTGGGGCCCCAGAGGCTCCTCTGAGAGCGTGAGGGCAGGAGCTTTTTGCTCACCCCGGACTCACTACTTTTGTGTGGAGCCAGGGTAGGGGGGGCGCCCAGCCGTTGGGTCCAGTGAGGATGGGAACATGCTGGGCATAAAATATTGGGACCCATTTGGTAAATGAGGTCAGTTTACTGATCTGCAGGGTCTGTGTGTGCTTAAGCTCATGCTAGCTTTCATATTAGGGCTGAACTATATGAAACTGCTTTTTTTTAAGGTGACAAATGGTTGATTTTAGGCACTTTCATGTGGTTCATCCTAATAGCTTTCCATCTTTTTCTATGTTTCTGACCACATCAAATCGCATGAAAAGGATGTGTCCTTTACATGCTCACGTGGACCCAGCCTTTGAAACTGTCTGGATCCAGCGAGTTCTTAAGATTATTTCTTTGTTCAGCTTTGCTATCTCTCCTTTGGTTCCATTTGGTCATTGATGTGATGTATTTCATTCAGATGTCCAAGATCCCAGCCTAAAGCTATACAATAGCCTTAGAATTTATAAAACCTTCTTTAGATCGTGGTTCTGCCCCCTTTCTCCTTCCTTTCTAATGTGTATGTTTCTCTCTTTTACTCATAATTAGACATGATAGTGTATTGTCTGTTTGGGTTTTTTGTTGTTGTTTTTAGTTGGTTTTGGGGCTTTCTTGAGGATCACTTCTTGGGGGTATTTATAACTTTGGAGATTTTTAGTATCTACTTTATTAATATCTACATCTGTTGGTATTCTTTCCTCCTGCTTCAGGTTTTGTTTTGCGTGTTTCTAACTTGTAGAATTCAATATACTTTATTTTTTGCTAATTTGTTACATCGTGGTCAGGAAATGTGGCCTGTACAGTTTCAGCCCCTTGGAATTGATTTAGCATTCTTGTATACGTGTGTGTCTACTCCTTTTTGTATTTCTAACGTATTTGTTTGATGTACTTTACTAAGATGTTATTCCACACAAAATGTTATGTTAGAGCAAGCCTGTGAAGCTCGTGGCCTGTGGGCCACCTGCCTCGTTTATTTGGCCCGTGTTCGCCTTTGAGTGTGACATGCTTGTTTTAGAAGCTTACAACTTCTTCTTTAAAGTTGTAAACTTAAAACATTTGGCTTTATTTGGTTATGACCCTCGAAAAAATTTATTTAATATACTTTGATCGATTTTTCAATAGAGGTACAGTGGGGCCTTGACTTACGAGTGTCCCGACTAACGAGTTTTTCGAGATACGAGCCGTCTCTCTGCCGATTTTTTGCTTTGAGTTGCGAGCTAAAATTCGGGTTATGAGCCAGCTTCAGATACCCCACCGATAGTTGGCGCAGCGAACGTCACAGTGAACCCCACAACATCAGCCCAGCATCACGTGTCTCACTTGTTCACTTTTTGATTTGACATACGAGTAATTTGAGTTACGAGCTCCGAATTAAACTCGTAAGTCAAGGCCCCACTGTACATCCATTTACAGTCATTGCTCTTCGATGATCTTAATTTATCACAATTGCTTTATATATGTCTACTTTTCCTGTTTTTTTTCTTTTGGCATATTACCTATAATTTATTTGCTATCTTCTCTGGTGATTTTTCAAAAAGCACTATTTGATCTAATAGCTCCAAATTGTCAGAGTAAAGCTGAAATAGCATCTTTTGCATTCTCCTTACTTAACACAGAGAGTTGTATTTTCCACCTCCTTTATTTCTTAGTTTTTTTAATATGATCTAAAGTTTCAGATCATATTTAGATCACATTAACATGTAGTTAGTATGATCTGAATTTTTGTAGTTATTTATACATACTAGCACATACACATTTTCTGATGTTCCCTTTGAAACATTTTAAAATTACTTTGATATTTGCCTTGTTTTAGAACCAAATTTGAAGTCTCTATGTTCACTGGTTTTGGTGCTTACCACCAGTATGTTCATACTATGACTTTCTCCTCTTAAACTCTTTTTTTTGATTGATTTTACGGTTAGGAAATATTCTTAAGTATGTCTCTCAAAAAGGATACATGATTGGAATGTTTTCAGAACCCTTGCACACTTGAGAATGTCTTTTGTTTATCATGTCCAGCATACATACAAGACAGTCCAGCTAGGTATAAAATTCTTGGGTCACAAACTTTTTCCTCTTCAGGACCCATAGACATTGTGCCATAGTCATCAGGCCAACCTCTGCTTCTTGATTTTTAATCTGTATGTATTGTTTCCTCATCTTGATATTTCATATGTTTTGCAAAGATATGTCTAGGTGTTGGTGTCTTTTCCTTGATGAAAAACAAATCAATGAGCCCTTTCCTTTGACATACGTAGGTCTGTCTTTAGCTCGGGAATCCTATCATTGATTGTTTCTATTCCACTTGGCCTCCACTGTAGTTCTCTTCCAATTATATGCCACCTCACCACTCTTCCCCTATTCCCTTATCATTTTCTCGTTCATAGTTTGTATGTCTCTATCCTTTTCCTCTATATTTTAGGAGAACTTCTCCAATTCATTCTCCATTTTCTGAATCAGTGTTCTACAGTACCATTTTTCTTTACTGCTTCCAGAGTGGGTTTTAATTGTGCTGGGCTTTTAGGTTTTTGTTTTTTTTCAGCTCTTTTATCTCTCCTACGTCGCTCTTTATGTGTCATCATATGGCCTTTTCAGATTTGCGTAGTCTTCCTTTATGGCTTTCTTCTCCTAATTCATAGAGGATGTGTCTTTTTAGAATTCTTTTAGTCTGCCATACTCCTTCGGTTACATATTTTCTATGACTGTTTTCCAGCTATGGCGACAGAATTTGAAGAGTTGTGATTGAGACCGTATGGCCTGCAAAGCCTAAAATATTTACTTTTGGCACTTTGCAACAACAAAAAAAAAATTTCACAGATCCCTGTACTAGCATGACAGCTGGATTCCTGTTTAGCTCCAAGAGGGATGGCAGGGGACTGTTCCTCATTCTTACTGGCCTTTCCCCTCGGTTCACTCCTGCTCTGTGGAGTTGGCATTCTTCTGTCTCCTCGGCCGATTTTCTCAGTCTCTGCATCGATAACTTGGATAAAAATGCAGGTTCAGATGCCTCCTGCAAACACCGTCCTTCCATCCTTCCAGTCCCTACCCTTCCTTAAGCTTTCCCTCCCTGAAGGAGGCCACTGTCACCAGGCCCCACCCACTTCCTGCCCATTTGTTTTCTGGTTGTTGTTTCTCTGTCATTTTTCCTTTTTTTTTTTTTTTTTTAAGGATCTTTCTGTTCATCAGACAAAGAACTGTGTCCGGAGGTAAAACCTGGACAGGTTTAGCTTGTTCCACCACCATCTGCCTTTAATTAATAGAGATTGCTCCCAGATTCCAGCATTGGGTCATCTATCAGTTTCGTTTCTGGCATTAGTGTGAATTTTTTTTTTCATTGTCTTTATAGCTATTTTGGAACAAAACAAGGAGGGGCTCCATGGGTGACTGCCAGGTAGATGCCATTTTGAGGGGGTCGGAGCTGCGTTTTCAAGCTGGGTTGTCCATCTCGAAGCCGTCTCCCCGGCTTAGTGCGCACGTGATCACAGAAGACAAGGCAGGGACGTTTTCCTTACCCAGGGACCACTTGCCCAATGACCTCAGTCCTCTGGAATCCAGCCCACGCGGAGAGCCCCCAGAGCCAGGGAGCGGCCACGGTGTCCGCGCCCCGGCGGTCACTCGCTTCACCCGCAGGAGAGCAGCGCGTGTCCTCGTCCAGCCCCGTGTGCCCATGCTTTACACACAGCCCGGCAAGCTGGGGGTGGCTTCCTGTTTCCTTAGCTCACAACTAAATTGGAAGCAGCGAATAGGACCCCCTCCCCCCCGCCCCCGCCTGCCCCTGACACACACACACATACACACACACACAACTGCACACGTTCAGAGGCTGGCTCCGTGTCCTGCAGGAGCCTGAGTGTCGCCGTGTGAGCACCCGTCTCCCACACTCACCTGGCTGGCCTTCCCCTGCCCAGCTGGGTGCTCTGTGCAAGTGCTGGGTGTGGGGACTCCCTCCCCTCCTCCACAGCTACACCTGATCCAGACCGTGGCTTCTAACCCTGGCTGCACATTAGAATCACCAGGGAACTCTATGAGCCTGGACACTCAGGGCTGCCCCCTGTACCAGTGACGTCAGAATGTCTCGGGGTGGGACTCAGGCATCGTGTGTTTTTACAGCTTCTGGGTGATGCCACTGTGTGGTCCAGGCTGGGAACCAGGGGTTGGGAGCACAGACTGCAGCTGGGACCTCCCATCTGTACGTGGGGCTGATGAGCAGGGCAGAGGGCCGTGTCTCGGGCCCCGTTGGTGCCGTGTGAGTGGCTGCCACTGCTGAGGCACAGACTGGATAGTTCCGGGGTGGCTGTGATTCGTCAAGCAGGGTCCGGAGCTCCAGCTAACTAGGCAGTGATGGCGGCCACACATCCTAGTACACTTCCTGTCTCAGGTGGGTGCTTGGCTCTGAAAAGAGAAGCTGAAGATGAACCAGGAGGGAGTGATGAGAGGGAGGGAGGAGGTGAGAGCTGGAGGTGCAGGGCTAGGTTGTCCCAGGACTCAGCCACCTGCCCTTCTGCTCCGCAGGGCAGAGCTTACAGGGGCGGGCACCCGGGGACCTTTCCATCTCTAGTGTCCTGGTCTTTAAGGGGGGTTCGGTCCCTGCCTCACCGGTTGCTGTGAGGCTAATAGCGGACAGGCCTCAAGGCTCTCTCTGGACCCGCTGTCACCCTGGCTGAGACGCAGGATGTGCTGGACCCTGCAGAGGAGGCAGTGTGCCCGTTCCCTCCTGACCCGAGTGCAGCACGAACAGGGGCCAGTGACTTTCCTGAAAAATAACCAGAAAGCGACGAGAGTGGATTCAAGGCTGTCCCTGGAATGACGTCACCCGGCACCACTTACATTCCAATTCGCTTCCCTAAGTGGAGAGAGCAGGCGGGATCCCGGCCAGCGCACTCGGGACCACAAGGACTTACGCACGACCTGGGTTCAGCCGCAGCAGTGGCTTTGCTGTGAGCGTCATCTGGCCCTGAGCTGGCAGAGAGGGCTGTTCCCGGCAGTGAAGCGCCCTGACGGTGGTGGTGACGATGGTGGTGACGGCACTACTTCTCTGGTGCCCAGGTCGCCATCCCCTCTCAGCTCCCCCTCTCGGACTTGGCCATGGTAGATGCAGGCTGGGCTCTCAGGACACCCCAGGCCCTGCACCCCAGCAGGTTCTTCCTGCAGTAACCCGCCGGCCGTCCAGCGGGCGGAGGGACTGGTCCTGCGCCTCCGGTGTGCCTGGTCAGGGCATCCCAGGGCGGGGCCCAAGGCTCAGACCCAGGGGAGCTGGCAGGGGGGCTGTCTGTTCTCCATTCCTGAGACTGGTTTCTAACTGGGTGCCCAGGAAGCTGGCTCCGGAGGCATTAGGCAGCGGCCAGCTGTGACGCTCAGGGCAATGGGACGGAGCTGTTTCGACGTTATTTGAGGCCCCGTCCATGTATTGCAGGCCCTGAAGGAAGCAGCGACCTCCGATGGGGTCAGCGGCTGACTCTGGGGTGATCTCTGAATATCCCCTGCAGACTTCAGCCAAGGGTTGGGGCGTTGGGCACTGGAGGCCCAACTTCATGCCCTGGCTTTGTCCTGTGCTCCCAACCCAAGTCACTGCTTTCCCCTAACTTGGCCTCAGTTTCCCACTCCGCACAGTGAGGGGCTGGCCAGTCACTTACATGTCTGCGTGTGCGTGTGTGTCCCCTCCACCTTTTTAGTCACCCTCCCCAGGACACACACCCCACCCACTCCCAGCACCCCAGGCTGTCATCGCTCCTAGAACAAGGGGGCCTCCATGGCCCAGGCCGGCCTGGCTGCTCCCGCGGGCAGTCCAGGAGTTGCTGGAACACGGGCCACTCCTCGTCCCCAGCTCTGAGCCTGACATGCACGCCCACCGAGGGACTACCATGTTTACTGAGACCCAGCACGGCGTAAGCACGGGGACACTCATTTTGACGTCTCAGCCTCGGTTCTAGGTCCAGTCTTGGTGCTAGCTGTCTGGGATGCATTGGGCAGGCGGCCTCAGTTTTTGTATCTGCAGAATGGGAATAGCACCCACCCATCACAGAATGTTTGTGAGACTTGAATGGGATCCAACGTGTCAAGTAGTGGTGCCGGGAGGCCGGGATGAATCACTGGGCCTCTGTGGTGGACTGGGCGCCAGACGTGGACCTAGGGAAGGCATTGTACCACCTCAACTGCAGAGCAGCAGGAGCCCGCGGGGGCGGTGGGGGGGGGGCGTGCTGGGCGGGGGTTGGAGGTGTGCCTTGGGTGGGTTGCCACAGGCCACCCCCAGGAGAAGCAGACCTGATTTCTGGCCAGGCCCGGGGCCCTCCACATCCCGCCTGGCTCAGCTCGCACTCGACTGGGGGAGCCCCGAGGTGCTGCCCGGCGGCTGCAGCCAGGCCGCCCTGTGTCAGCAGTAGGGCCCATTAGAACTGAACCCTTCTTCGGGGGCATTCTATTTGCACACTCCAGTAGAGTGGACACCAAAGGGGTTTTCTAATACTTCACGGGCTGCTAATTTCCTCCGTGACCCCTTTTGTTGGGGCCTGACCCCAGCCAGAGGCTCCACGCCATGAAAGCCAGCGCCTGACACAGACCCGGGCGCGGGCGACAATGAGGCCTCTATCGGCTTTAATCAGGCTCCACTTGCGTCTCTGAGCCGGGGAATTTGTGTGGCTCAGAAACCCTGGGTGGTGCAAAGTGGGAGCCCCCAGCGTCCCTCCCGGAGGCCAAGGGGGCTGCAGGCAGCGGCTGAAGGATTCCTCAGGCTGGGGGGTAGGAGGGGTGAGGGGCCTTTGTCCCAAGCGCCTCTTTAGAGGCCAGGCCTGCCCTGAATGGCCGCAGCCCGGCCTGGCCCGGGGGTATCAGGGCCTCTGGGTATTTAGGGAGGGGGCCCCCGCCTCTCGCCCGAGGCCTGGTCAGCACCAGCCTAATTAGGTTTTGTTTGTGCTCTCCCTCCCCTGCAGACTGTGATTCCTACTGCAAGGCCTCCAAAGGGAAGCTGAAGATTAACATGAAAAAGTACTGCAAGAAGGACTATGGTGAGTGAGGCGGTGGGGCGGGCGTGGGACCCGCGAGGAGCGGGTGCCAGTGGCCCCGAGGGGGTGTGGGTGACGCAGTCCCTGTGACCGAGCAGGAGCCGAGCCGGACAGGTCCCACGCCCAGCACTTCTCATCCCCTCCACCTCGGTCCTAGGCGGCGAGGGCACCAGGGCCACAGGGCGTGAGGACCGGGGACCCCAGCCCTGCAGGGCGGTGTCCAGGCCAGCGGGGGGCGGCCTCGGACTCGTCCATTCTGTGCACATTCGGCCCGAGTCTCTGTTGCTCGAAGGGAGGTCCATGGTGCGTTTGAGATGCAGATTCCTGACGCCACCTCCTCTGGGGTTGACTTCAGAAGGCGCTGGGGTTGGGCCGGGGAACAGCGCGTTGTCACTCTGATCCACGGGAGTGTGAACACGGCCAACGGGAGCCGCGGGGCTGCCAGGCTGGGTGCCGCCTGCAGATTCCGTCACCTGAGCCCTCAGGCTCTCTAAGCTGGGGAGGGTCTCCTGTCCCCCTACTCTCATCGCGCACAGTTCTCCCCTCCCTGGGGACAGTGAGCCCCTGCCCCCTTTCCCCATGGAGCTCCCTTTCCTGCCTCCTTAAGCAGGAGGTGAGGCGGCGGCCTTGTGGTTCTGGGCCCTGAGAGAGTTCTCACTGGCCAGACACCATGTGACACAGGGGCACAGCCTGGCCTCGGTCCTGGTGGGCGGGAGACAGACAGGGAGCCTGCAGGAGGGGGAGGCCTTGTTGGCCACAGGTTGTGTGCAAAGAGCAGAGGGACAAGCAGACAGAAGTCGGAGAGTCATTCAGCCGCTGTCCCCTGGCAGGGCAGGAAGGCCCTGTGGAGACGGGTGTCCTCCTGGTCGCCCAGCCAGGACGTAGCACAGCCTAGAGGCAGGCCCCAGGGCTGGGAACCCAGGCCTGGCCCTTCCTGGGGGCTCCTCCTGGCCTGGGGGCCGGGGGCGAGCGCAGGCTGTCCTTGCAGGCCCCGCGCCCCTCACCATGCCTCCCCTGCCCTCCACCCCACCCCCGCTGCCCAGGACGGGGGGGCGGGGGGGGGGCTAGGTGGCCACGTGGGGAAAGGCTAGGCGGCCACGTGGGCCAGGTGTTTCCACGTTGGCTTGAAGCGCCCCTCAGTAGACGCTGGGGAGGGGCTGGGACAAGAGAGCTGAGCAGGCTTCCTATCAGGAGTTGACCACAGCTGGGTCTGTCTTTCACGTGAAAAAGGAAAAATTGGACTTTTGTTTAAAAGTTACCAAAACGGATCCCGTTTCCACCTGGTTCCGTTGGACTCCGTCCTGTTTTGTTCTCTCCTGACTCCTCGTCCTCCATGGAATTCCACCTTCACGCCCCTGCCATTCCCAGGGACACGGCCCCTCCGAGCTCTCCGGGCCTCCTCGCCCACCAGCTGGCAGCCTTTCTCTCTGGCCAAGGGGCCCAGTACCCTCTCTTCATAGACCTAAGGGTCCCCGGCCTGCCTGCGCCCTGTCCCCGCTGGGGCCTCCCTGGGGCACGGGCCCCACTCCTGCCGGTGGGGATGGGTGGGCACAGCCTCTGGCTTGCACTTGACCTCTGCTCCCTGACTCAGCCCTCGCCTTCCCCTCGCACCTGACACCCCCAGGGAGGATCAGGACGAAGCAGGGGTCAGAGGGGGCAGGCTTCAGTTCCCTGTTGCCCCAGGTGGGACCTGGCCAGCTGGGATACTGACTGACCAGTGGCAGCCCAGCCTCTGCTCCTCCCACAGGTCCTTCCCTGGGTCCCCCTCTGCTGCCCGCATTACGTTTAGCCCCAGGCCCCCATGCTCACCTTTCCAGACTTCATTGAGACCCCCCAACGCCCCCCAACCCCGCCCCCTCCCCCCGAGCCGCCAGCAGGACGTGAGGAGCAGCACATGCAGGGAGCTGACCAGGCCTGGAGCTCTGCAGGGAGCTGACCAGGCCTGGAGCTCTGACCTTTGCTTTAAAGCCTCCTAACCATGCCCTGCACTTCCCCTTCCATTCCCCGGACTGGCACTTCTCCCTTCCATTCCCCCCAAAACATTGGGGGGTTCTGTTCCCCAGGATTGTCCCTGATACTCTTGGGGTCCCCCACTCAGCTCAGCATCGAGGCCTGTGTGTGGAGAGGCAGGACCCGGAAGGATCAGGAGGGAGGTGCGGGGCTTCGGGTCGGTTTACAGAAGCCCCCCGGGGAGTGGGGAGGGCCTCAGGGAGGTTTCGGTGAGGAAGGTGTGAGTGGTACCTACGGGTCTGGGCACAGCAGGGGGCAGCCCCCCCCCCCCAGCTGCAGGCCTGGCTCTGAGGCTGGGGTGGATCCTTTTGGGACCCTGGACCCTGAAAGGAGTGTGAATAGGGGTGTCCCTCCCACCCCAGGAGCAGACCAGGGCCGGCCTCGGGATCAATGAGCAGGGAGAGGATGAGGGGGTGCTGGCCTGGGGCTGGGTGAGGAGGTGAGGCCAGGCAGGGAGACCAGGGCGGCGGGATTGTGGGGGGGGGGGTCGGAGAGGCGGAGAGGCCGTCCAGTGTCTGCCCTCTGACCGACACCCCGGCGGGGAGCCAATTAGGAAACACGGTTCCTTCACCTACAGACGGGCCCTGGGATGTTCCAGAAGCTGCTAATTAGAACCTTGGGTCTGCCGCCCCGCCCGCCCTGGGAGAAGAGCGGCCCCTCTGAGGCCAGCTCAGCGCTGGTGTTGCTGGTGCAGAACAAGGGTCCGCTGACCTGGGCAGCGGTCAGTGGGGCGCGAGGCTGGGGAAGCGGGCAGTGAGGCCGGGTGGGGTGTGCAGGTCCCACCCTGTGTCTCTGGGGCATGTTTGCCAGTGAGAGAGGGCCCAGCCTGGGGAGGGTTGGGGTGGGTGCCTGGCAGGGCAGGAGGGCATTGGGGTGGGGAGGTCTCAGGGCCAGGCCCCTCCATGCTTCTCACATTCACCCGAGAGACTGCAGGGCAGGGCGGCCGGTCCATTTCTTCTACAGGGAAAGGGCGCACAGGTTCCGGGTTTGCTCTGGGACTTGGGACCGGGAGCCACAAGCCTGGGCCTCAGTGGCCCCATCTGTCAAATGGAGGTGTGACCCAGGGCACCTGACAGCCTCTAGATGAGCCAGCCCGGCCCCACCCAGCCCCGTGCCATCTCCCCGGGCAGGTCCACGGTGACACTGTCCCCGCAGCCCCTCTCCTGGCCACCTCAGTCCTCTGATGCCCTCTAGGGGATCCGGCTCACCTTGCAAAGGCCCGCGAGAAAGCCGGTTGTTCACGGAAGACAGTTTTATTATTTCCAAGTGTCTCAGACGGTCCTGGCAGCTTTGCAGGAAGCCCAGCCTTGGAGGCCTGTCCTTGACGTAGCGTTGCCATGAGTGTGCGTGTGTGTGTGTGTGTCCGCCACAGTCTGTGCCCTGCGCCCTGTGCAGGCAGAGCGGAGCGCACCTGCTGGGGGCGCCGCTCTGTGTCCTGGGAGCCAGAGGAGTCCGGGCAGTGAGAGTGCCGGGTGCACCTTGTTCCCAAGCATCGGTTGTGCGAGGACGCTGACCAGGCCCGGCCAAGGGCTGGGCACCTCGGCTGGCATGGGAAACACCCCCTGTGCTCCCAGCCAACATGGCGACATGGCGTGGAAGGGGCAGAAGAGCACCCTCCCCCACCTGTGGGCCCAGGCTCCTCCTGACTCCTCCCAGGCCCTGCCCCTCAGCCTCCCGCCTGTCCCTTTCCCTCCGGCCTCAACTCCACCTTGTCCCTGTGCTCCCTGGGGGAGCCCCGTGTGGTCCTCTCACCTCCTCATGTTTGCACAACCTCCTCTCATCTCACACAGCCACTCTGCACAGGCACTCCCATGCACACACAAGCACACGCACACACATGCACACATACACATATGCACACACAGGCACAGCGGTGCATAACCGAAGGAGTCCTGCTCCCTCACACAGCCGTCCCCACCCCCAGTCCTTCCCGCCTTTGTGAGAGAGGCCCAGCTTGGGGGTTGGGAGGGCACTGATAAGGGGTTTGGGGTGTGCCCCTAGACTCAGTTGAGGGCCCCGTGCGCCCCATCCTGCTCTGGGTGCTGAGCTTGCCGATGTGGAGGAGACGGGCCTAGTCCCCAAGGAGCTTACCGTCCAGGAGGAGCACAGGCGCGCAGATGGGAGCACAGAAGGCGGGTGTGTGGCGGGGCCCAGCCTGAGGCGGCACATGAGGGGAGCCTTCCTCTGAACAGGGTGGGAGAAGGGCCTCCTGGGAGAGGGAGCCCAGTCGTCAGTGTTCACTGGGCAAAGCAGGGCTCCCAGGCAGAGGAGCATTCTCCAAGCACAGGCTGGGAAGTGGGGGGAGAGCAAGCGTGGGGCGCTGGGTGCACAGGGGCCCGGGGGAGTCTCGTGTGGGCCTCAGCAGTTGTATCCACATCCGTGTCCAGAACCCCTCTGACCCCCCGCTACCTCCCACCCCGGGTTCAGCTCCTGCCCACTCCCCACGCCGCTGCCTGGGGCGGCCGGGTGCTGCCGCCCGCCTCATCCTTCCCCCTGAGGTTCAGACAGAGGGAGACAGACAGCTCACACTCTGCAAGGTGAGGTCATCTCACTTTTGCCAGTTCTTGGAAAAATTATCCGTTCCCAGAAATGTTTATTAGTCACCCCTTTTGTTGAAAGACGTTTTGGCACCACCAGATGGAAAAATCCGAATGCTTCACAAGAGGATTCGTCTGAGCGCTCCTCCTCCGAGAGCCCGGAGGGGCACTGCCGAGGGCACAGCTCGAAGGGAGGTCCGTGGGCACCTGTGGGGGAGGCTGGGCGTGTTAGGCTGTGCGCGTTCACGTGTGCTTTTGGGGGGCCCCTGGCAGAGGTGGGCCTGGGGACCTAGGCGGGACCTCCGTTGGTAGCAACACACCCTGTGTGCCCTGGTACCTCCTGGGGCAGTGGAAACCCGAGGGAAGAGCCTGCCAGGCCAGTGCCTGCTCCCTGCCCTGTGGGCCCTGGACCGGGTACCTCACCGCCTGTGCCCTCATCCTGTGGAACCTCAGAGCACCGGGAGGCAGGGGTGTGTTTGTCAGTCAGATGTTGAGATGCAACCAGATGAAACAACCTGCCCAAGATCAGGAACCCCAAGGCCCAGTCTTCCTCCTCCTGTGCCAGGGCCCGAGCCTTGGGCAGCAGAGTGGCACTCAGTCCCTTAGGAGGCTCCAGAGCTGGTGGCCTCTCCCAGCTCCTGGAAGCCTCAGAGGAGGCCACAGAGATGTCTTCACGGGGTCACCGTGCTGTTGAGGTGACCGTCACGGGGGATGGAGCCGAGGTGATGGGTGTCCCAGCAGGAATGTCAGTGATGGTGGCAGAGGTGGGGTGGGCACAACCATTTCGGTGAGAGGCTTGGCCTCATGGTAGAGGAAGGTCCTGGGCAGAGGCACCAGGTGAGGTGGGCGCGGGGATGCTGGTGGTGGGTGCCTGCAGAGGGCTGTGCCTGCTGCGGGCTGGAGTGTGCGATGCTGGTGGTGGGAGCCGCTGCCGGCCCTTGCTCAGCTGCTGGGAATCGGTGAGCAGGGTGGGCAGGCGAGGCGCACACCCGGCCTCTCTCTCTCCCCGGCTTGCCCCGGGCACATGGGGCCTCTCAGCACAGGCTGGCCTCTCCCCTCTGCACCCCTCCCCCTTCCTTTCCTTGACCTTGAGGTCAGTAGCTGTTCTGACCAAGAGCAATCCCTTCACGTGTAGAGAACCGGGCGGGTACCCGCCACGTCCTGGAGACAGAGGTGGCGTCTGCAGCGCGGTGACTGTGGGGCTTGGGTGTGAGTGCAGGTGGTAGAGGAGCATCTGGGGCTGACCCCCAGAACGAGGGCTGCTCGGGGAGCCGGGCAGTGAGCAGGATTCTGGCTGAGGCTGGGGCAGCTGCCCATAGTGACTGGAGAGCCAACCTCCGCCCCCCCCCCCAAAGCGCTGCCCGGAGCTCTGGGGGACAGGACGCAGACCAGCCAGCAGCACGTGTCATGTGTTTCAGAGGCTCACTGACCCTTCCCTGGGGGTCACTGGCCCCCTGGGGTCCTCCGATTTCCCCACCAGATGTGACCTTCCCCCTTCCCCCCGGGAGTACCAGCCCCATATGGAGGCCAGATGTGGAGCTGGGTCCGCGTGAGTCAGCCTGGGTCTCGGAATGTGGTGACCACCAGGTTGGGCAGGGAGGGCTGGTGGGCCCCAGGGACAGCTCAGCATAAAAGCCCACAGGGTGCGACGTGGATGGGGGCCTCCTGCCATGGTGGGGGGCTCTGCAGTCCTTCCCGGCACGGTGACTTCCATCCCCGCAGACAGGGCAGCCGGGAGTCGGGCCTCGGCCCCTCCCCGCGGACTCCATGGGGGCCTGCCCTGGGGCCTAGCAGCTCCCAGCCCTCATCTGTCCTCCTCTCTGGAGCTCCCTTCTGTCTTTGTTCCTCACACTGTCTCCCCTCCTCTGGACATCCTGGTTTTAGGACAGGAGGGGCCGGTAGGGAAGGCTTTCAGGGGCCACAAAAACCATCCAATGAGCAGCGCCCCCTTCCATTTCACAGATGGGGACACTGAGGCGCCGAGTGGGGCTGGGGGAGGCCGGTCTGTCCAAGGTGCCGGAGAGCTGGTGCCGTCGGACGGGGGACACCAGGCGTGCTTCTTGAACAGCCACACAGCATCCTCTCTCCACCCACCGGGGCCCTGTCTCTGGAGTCACGGAGCACTGTCCCACCCACGCCGGACCCAGGTGGGCGTTTTCCCCAGTGGGGTCGGTCTGGTGGGTCCAGATGCCCCCTCCCCCCGAGATTAGTGCCTTTGGCACCGAGCACCGTATCACCCCAGTCCCTGACCCTGGGGCTTCCTCCTGAGACCTGCCTCTATCTGGGAGGCAGTCTTCACACACCTGCCACTCCGCCTGCCTGCGCGGGGCCTGCATTCATCCCCAGGTGAGTGTGGCAGGCTGAGGGTCACCCTGAGGCTTGGTGCCCAGCAGGGCTGTGTCCGGACTGGATCCCACTTCGGTTCCAGGCCTGAGCCCCTTTCTTTGGTTCTCCTTAGAGGAGCAGTTTCACCCTTTCAGGGCGCTTTGACTTAGGAGCTAGAGCCGACTGTGGCATCAGAGGCTCACGGGACGAAGGTGGCCGCTGGGTGCCCACTCCTAGGACAGGGCTGCACGCGTGCCCTGGGAGGGGCCTGAGGGGCCAGCCCGGCTGGGAGGAGGCTCTTCTCTCTCCTGCCAGCGGCTCCCTGGAGGCTGGGGGCTTGCTGGGGAAGGGGTTGAAGTCAGGACTGGTGTTTGGGGTGCTCTCAGGTGGGCTACACTTCCCTGGGAGCAGGTATAACTGTGCAGCCAGAGCCCCCTCTGCATCAGGCATTCTGGGAGCCCCAGAGGCCGGGGGCCCTGAGGGACGTGGGCTGATGCCATGTGGGGAAAGCCGACCCTCCCGCCTTCTTCTCCAGAAGCTGAGACCCCACTGATGCCGAGGGAGTGGGGGACGCTCATTGCTTGACCTCCCCATGTGGGGGCAGATGGGGGAGCAGACGGGTGCTCCAGCCAGCCTAGAGCAGCGTGGGTAGTGGGCATCTCATGAGGCTGGGTGAGCCCTTGGGTTGGTGAGGGGGGACTCGCCCCTCCTCAGGGCGTCACTCTGGCAGCTCTGTCGATACCCATGGTAGGTGTGAGCGGGGGAGGCAGGCACCGCATCAGGAGCCCCCCGGGCTGACCTAGTTCCCCCTGACTGGGAGAGGAGACGACCGGGGCGTCCTCCCTGGTGCGGGCTCTCCCCTTGGCTGCTTGTCTAGGAGACCAGCCTGGTGATGAGGGCACCTACCTGGGCAGGACCGGCCCCCCCAGACCCATCTCCTACCTGATGTCTGTTTGAGTTTGGCCCCCATTCCCTGACCTCCGATGTCCCTTCCCCTGGGGCTCCTCGTGCCATCCGATGGTCTCAGGCATCTAACCCCTTCCCCTCCCAAGCACGGAGCCTCAGTACCAGGACCTGGCGGGGACACTGAGGCAGCCTCACATGCTGTTGGTTCTGAGAGGGAGGCGTACCAGTCCTCCTCCGGCTGAGGGAGAAAGGGGGGACCTCTGGCTCTAAGTTGGGTGTCCCTACTTAAGCTCAGGGTAGGGCTTTTGGGGTGTGGGAGGAGGTCACAGCCCGGATTCCTGAGGATTCCAGGGGTGGGGTGTGTGTGGCTGGGGCTGGATCTGGCCACAGTGAGCCTCCGGCTCCTCCTCATTTAATGAAAGCTGGGCAGGGCTGCCATGACCCCGTCTTGGGTGTGTGGGCCCTGCCAGCCCCCAGCCCGTGGCAGGTCGGCTTCCCCCTGCACAGGCCCGGCCCTGCTCTCGGTTCCTTACCTTCACGGGGGCCTGGGGAACATGTGGTCAGAGCCGCATTTTATGAAAGCAGCTGCACCTCATGACGCGCTCTCTGTGCCGGGAGATTTATGGGGCTGCACGGCTTTAATGGTTTCTGTGGGGTTAGTGTCCTCCCCCATTCATCCTGGCCGCTGTCTCCGAGGCAGATGGGTGACAAGCCTCCCGCACTGGACAGGAAGGTATGGTGGGGTGGGGGAGGGGGGCTGACCACCCAAGCCTCCTCGGGAGGGGCAGCTCTGGGAAGCCCGGGGGCCTGCTGCAAGCAGCCCGTAAATCCAGGAGACCTCCAGGAGGCAGGGACCCTCCCTGGGCCTGTGGGGGGAGGAGCGCAGCGGCACCCCAGGGCCTGTGCCAAGGCCACGCCCCCAGGCTGCCCAGCAGGTTGTCTGTGTCAGGTGGGCTGGGCCGGCAGATGAATGAGCAACAACTGTATACTCGCTGACCTAGCAGCTTTCCTAGAACCTGGTCCCCGGGCCGGGACTGTGATCCCCAAATCTGCACGGGGTGGGGGGGGACAGAGTCAGCGGGAAGCTGCCTCCTGCCCCTAACTGTCCAAGGTGGTGGCAATGCCAGGCCCTCGATGGCCCAGAGCTGACAGGCTCCAGGTCTCCTGGGCCAGGGCTGCTGCTGGGCAGGGAGAGCGGCAGGCTTCGAGTGAGTGGGCGGAGGGCAGAGAGCATGTCCCACTTGGGAGGGACCCAAGCAGAGAGGGACCTGGAGCTCCCCCTGTGCAGGTTGCCTTTGACGCCTCATCCGTGCCCAGCGTGGGACTCTCGAGGTCAGGGCACCCGGGAAGCACACATGGGAGCCTCGCCCTGCGGCTGGGGATGCAGTAAACAGCTGCTGAGAGGACTCCCAGGCTGCCGGGTGCCTGCCCCATAGCCCCCTGCCCCTTGGCCAGAACCAGCCCAGCACTGGCACAGGCTGTTCTTGCTGACTCTGGGCCTCCATGGGCTTGATCCTCAGTCCCCTTCTTGTCCCCTTGGGGTCACAGCATCCCTCCAGAGCTAGGCACAGGCTTCTGCCGAGGGACAGAGGCATGTGCCCCTGCCAGCGGGAGGGGCAGCGTGAGCGACAGCAGGGGAAGTCGGTCCTCACAGCCTGCCCAGTAGCTGAGGTCACCTGCATGAAAGGCCTTCCTGCGAGCCCCGGAATTGTGGGGGCGGCTGCGGGCCTGGCCGCCTGCAGGCTCGCTAACCCGCTGGCCGCTGCGGGCAGGGGTGTTGCTGCACAGGTGCGGGCAGCCCAGGACTGCAAAGCCAGGACACACGGCGCCTGGGGCCTGGGGCCTGGGCCGTGCTCTGGAGCCGCTCCCTTTGCCGGGGTCTGTCCATCCTGCAGATGGCAGCGGCCCCCGGTGCCGCAGCTGCTGGGCGTTCTGGAGGAAGCCTCACCTGAATACGGGAGTTCTGGCCTCGTTGGTGTCAGTTTAGGATGCCCTCAGTTTGAGGGGGCTCAGGTGTCCTGAGGACTGAGACTGGGTGGCCTGGGGCGAGTGTTGTGGGGTGTATGTAAGGGGCCCGCCCTCAGGGACATGGTCCTGGGGTGGGCAGAGCCACCGAGGTCACCATGCCAGCGCCAGGCAGGCGATGCGCGCTCCCAGAGACCCTGGTCTTTCCCAGCTCCAGCGGCAGGGCTGTTGCCGGGCCGTGCCATGCCGTGCGGCCTGCGCGCCGGGAGCCTGCTGAGCGGCTCTGCCTGAGGTCACCGCTTCAGTGTGTATTTTGAATATTTCAGCTGTATGTGCACTGCGGGGACTTGGCCCGTGCACTGCGTGTGCAGCTCATACTTGGTGGGCTGTGTAATGTGCGGAGGCGTTGCCAAGGGCAGCGGAAATGTGGACTTTTTCCAGTATAATCATGCGAATCCGACCACCACCCTCCCTGCACCTTCCCGGGCCTGTGCCGTCTCACCCCTGCCAGGAGCTGCCAGGAGCTGCTGGGTGGGAGGGGCACAAAGGCCGGTGCTTTGTCCCAACCGACCAGTGTCCCCTGCGCTGACCCCTGGATTCTCGAGAGCAGCGAGGTGTCCAGGGGTGCGTACCCCCCGGGCTGTGTCCTCAGTGTTAAATGGCTGCCCTTCCCCGTGCTGGCCGAGCCTGGGGAAGTGGGGTGGGGGCTGCTCTCGATGCCCTGCCTGGTGGTCCAGGGCAGTCCTTAGTAGGGGCGGGGGCGGGGGGAGAGGACTCCAGGTCAGGAAGGTGGGGCCGGTGACAAGTCCTCCTGTGAAGGGCCACGTCCTTGCAAGTGCAGGGAAGAGGAAGGCCTGGCCTCGCCCAGCCAGGTCTCAGGACGCGCGGCCTCCCAGCTCTGCTCCCACCTGGCCCGCAGCCGAGGCCCAGCACCCGGAGTCCGGTGGCTGGGGCTGCCAGAATGAAGCCCCACAGACGGGGCTCGAAGGACAGACATTTATTGTCTCACAGGCCTAGAGGCTGGAAGCTCTAGATCAAGGTGTCAGCAGGCCGGGCTCCTTCTGAGGCCTCTCTCCTGAGCTCGCAGGCGGCGCATTCTCACTGTCTTCACATGGCTGTTCCTCCGTGTGTGTCTGTGTCCCGATCCCCTCTTATGAGGACAGCAGTAGCTTCATTTTAATGTAATCACCGCTTTAAAGGACCCCCCCCCCCCATCTCCAAATACGGTCACCTTCTGGGGCACTGGGGTTAGGACTTCCAACATATGGGTTTGGGCGTCACACTTCCGCGCATGACACCCACAGATGCTCAGGGCCTCGGATCAGTGCCAAGTTCTCCCGCGGCCCCAGCCAGAGGCGCCTTCTGCAGCATCCTCGTCGGCCACCCCTGCCCACCCTGGCTGGGACGCTGGCTGGCTGGCTGGGGGTCTGTGGTCCCAGGCAGGGGGACAGCCGCATCCGGAGGGAGGCTCATTCTGTATTCTGCTCAGTCCTGAGGAGAGGAAGCCAGGGCTCTCAGGGAAGCGGGGGTGGCTCCCCGTTGCTTAGCTAAGGGGCACTCAGTTGCCACGGTGACCTCTGTCTGCACAGTCAAACACACACAACCCAGCCACTTCTCCCGGGCGGGAGGGTTCCCCGCCCCCATCAGAGTTCACACTGAGTGTTGAGTCCCTTGGTGACAAAAACATGGAAACGGTTGCCATGGCAGCCATTCTTTGGAGCCCTCAGACTGGAGTGCAAAGTTCAGGATGCCCAAGAACAGATGAAATGAAAATATGGGAAAATCTGCCACTTCCCTCACCCCAGAAGGATGCGTTGGATGGTGTTTCATGCTCCCCTGGGCCCAGCCATCCCTGCCCCTCCCATCACCCCGGGCCCAGGCGGGGAGAGGAGAGGCCTGGGAATGAAGGTGGCAAAGAGGCCCACGGAATCCTTGGGAGAAGCGGGCCAGCCTGGGAGGCCGGGCTGGACTGTGGGTGGGCCCAGTGCCTGCAGCTATAATTGGGCAGGCGATGTCCCCTAGGCACTGCTGGGGACATGTCCTCCTGGTTGCTGAAGTCCCCGAGCCTGCTGTGACTCAGTTTCTCCATGTAATCTGGAGGGACAAGCGGCTGCCTCTTTCTCAGGGGGGACTCACATCCACTCAGCTGCCAGGGTAATCCTCAGCCTGGTCCAGGGGTGAAGGGTCCAGGGCATGCTTGGTGGGCTCAGCACCGGAAGGCACCCTGTTCTGACCAAGGGGATGGGAATATGGCCCTGGGCAGACAGACCTGGCCCAGAGTGCTGGGTGCAGTCAGTTCCTACAGAATTCCTCTAGTCTTCCTGGACACTAGTAGACGAGGGTCTGAGTCCATTAATGGAGGTCATGGCAGAGGCCTCTCCCTTTATCCACTGGACTGGGGAGAATGAATGTGTCCCCCCACCAGCAGTTCCCCAAGTAGGCCCCATGGGGCTCTGGTGACTGAAATGTACCAAGTGGGCACTTGCACAACCAAACCCCCTCCCCGACACACACACACATACCATTTACAGATGAAACTAGAGGCCCGGTGCACGACATTTGTGTCCCTCAGCCCAGCCTGTGCCCTCTCGCAGTCTGGGACCCCTTGGGGAATGTCCGACTGCCAGCTTAGCGGGGAGCAGGCCTAAGCCGGCAGTCGGACATCCCTTAGGGGTCCTTAGCGCTGCCATGGAGGTGGGAGAGGCTCCCACCACCACCACTGTGCTCACTAGCCATGAACCCGGCTTCTGGCTGAGCGGGGGGAACACACTGACCACCAGGGGGCAGCTCCTGTATTGAGTGTCTGCCCCCTGGTGGCCAGTGCACATCATAGCGATTGGTCATTCTGCTGTTTGGTCAATTTGCATATTAGGGTTTTATTATATAGGATGCTCTGAAAAGTCCTGCAGTAAGGGAATTTCTTGACTTTGTTTAAGCCAGTATTTGAAAAATAAGTTGTTTTTTTAAAAGTATTTTCTAGTTTTAAAAAAGTCTCTTAATATCTTGTAGAAATAACATTCAGTGACTCACTAGGGCACTGGCTCTTGGTGTGATCCCTGGGTCAGCAGCACGTGGGAATTTGTGAGAAATGCGTATTCTCTTCCACCCCAAAAACTCGTGTTTTGATAAGCCCTTTGGGTTGAGAACCCATGTGCTAAGGGTGGACCACTGGTGGTCTGTGAGGTCCGAAAGGATGGCGACTGCAGTGCTAGAGAATTGGGAGGAAGGGGAATGGCCTGGAGGAGGTGAGAGGTGAGGGGGAGGGAGGGAAGCATGGCAGGGATGGGAAGTGGGCAGCACAAGAACCCTGGACGCTGGGAGACGCGCTGTGGGGCACCTTGAAGCGTGAGTTCAGGGTGCACTGCCCCTGAACAC